>NC_052499.1:69137062-69435473 GCF_016617805.1 Bactrocera tryoni
CTGAAGTCTCTAGAACGCATTTTATGGTATATTGTCAGCAGAACATTGTTATCTAAAGTTATCTTGTATGAAAGTAGATTTTAACTAGTACGCTTAGTAAACTATTGCAACAACAACAACTAAAATGCAATATTTGTTAGTGTAAAAACAACTTTCGATTTCGATTTCCATTGTTTTGTTAATCTTTTGAGCTGGAACTCAAGTGTTTTCTTATCACTTGAAGTTGTTTTGTGGGATATAAATTGTATATATTCATAATCTACACCGATTCGATTGTAAAGTATTTTTTAATTTTTGTTTATGAAAAAGGCAGAAAAGACAGTTTATTTTATAGCAGAATGATGTTGTTACCGGCTTTAATTTGCTGCGGTGCTCAAAGTAAAAGTCATCACGTGTGTTGACTTTGAAGATAAGATTAAAATAATAACAATTAATATAAATAAAAATAAATTATGCTGCACTTTTTTAAAGTAAAATATCATAAGTTGGATTATGTTGCACTGTGACAAACTTAAAGCATATCTAATATGTAAGCACTAAAAGTACTTCGAACTACATAAGTAATTACCCAAAAGCATATTGTTGCAGACTATGGAGCTTTTTTGTTGCAACATTTAATAAATTTCGAATACACGCTTTTTAACTAAACTAAAATGGTATCGGTTAAGGTTCACATACATACATATTTAATACAGTTACATACATGTTAATTATGGCAAGCATTCATATACGCATTGAAAAAAAAAAAAAACATTTTAAATAAAATTAATTATAAAAAAGGAAATAAGTTGTGAAAATTAAAAAACATATTTTTTTAATATAATAATATTTTTATTTTCTTTGTATTTTTTATATTATTATTTTTAATTATTTATTTATTTTTAATTTATTTATAATATTTTTTTATTTATTTTTAATTTATTTATAATAATTTGTTTTATTTATTTTATTTCTTTTTTTAACTTTTTATTTATTTATCATTATTTTTTTAATTTTTATTTATTTGTTTTTAACCGGACACTGCCGGGACCAGCATTTCTGTTCCCTTAATAAATTGTCCTTAATAAACATCAAAAAAGTTGGTATCTGCCACTGTGCAGCGTTAATGGAGATGCCCGCTTGGTAGAGCGTCCGTTTAATGGAGCTTCCACTGTATTTGTTTTTTATTATTAAATCAAGGTCAAAACGAAATTTCAAAGTCAGAGAGAAGCTATTCAAAGTAAAATAATTTTAAAATAAAAAAATGAAATAAATTTAGTTTGTTTTATTTATTTTTTATTTACTTGTTTTATTTTTTTAATATTTATTTTTTTATAGTTAAACATTTTTGTTTGTTTATTTTTTTTCTTTCTGCTTTTCTACTTTTTTTTGCTTTCTTATTTTTTTCTTACGTATTTTTTATTTTCTTTTATCATATTTAAACTTTTTTTGTATTTATTTAATGTTTTTATTTATTTTTTTTAAATTTTATTTTTTTTAATATTTTTAATTTTTTTTTTTTAATTTTTTTTTAATTTTTTTTTAATTTTTTTATATTTTTATTTTTTTTTTTTTTTTTTATATATGTATATTTTACAATAATGGTTATAACGAGACTTCACTTTCAAAGAGTAACTTAACACATAAGTCCATTTTTTCTTAATTAAATTAAAATTTTTTTGGTTGTACATTTAAAGCATAAAAGTCATCAACGACAATAAACAATTGAAAACGTCATCAACCATTAGCAAATAAGTAAGCAATTGTAACACCACTAAATGCTTTTGGAAAATGCATTGTTCATTTACATTATAAAAATGTTGTATCTGATAAATTTTTCAGAAAACTAAAAAAACGATTTAATAATAAAACTGCAGGCATATATAAATATTTTATTTAACGGCGCTTCATTTTCAAGTATTTCTTCGGTTAACTGAGCGTGGTCTAAGGCAAACTCATGCGAACTTGTCTTACGCCTAGTAATTTAATATTTTAGTTTTAGCTGTAAGAAAAACAAAAATATAAAATACAATTATACATACATACATACACATCTACACCTAAGTGTAATAATTAAAAAAGTAATCAGTTTGTATTTAACTAGTATTTAGCGTATTCACCGATATTCTCAACAACAAAATAAATAAATGAAAATAAATACAAAAAAAGTTGTAGAAAAATTTTAAAGGATATTATACAAGTATGTAAGTCAGGTCTGTTGTTGTTGTAGCGGCATAATTCTGCCGAGTTGGCAGTCTTAGACTGTCGTGCGAACGGATATGTCAGTTCTCATATCCGCCTGTGTGCATTTTGGATATGAAATTGTTGGTCATCGAATACCGTTAACTCTTCAAATCTGTTTGCGACTTAAGATATCGTTATTTTCTAGACAATAGCTACAAGTATGATGCCTTGAATAGGATGAGAATCACGGCAAAACGCCTAAAAATATGCAATTTTATTCTTTTACTATTATTAAGTGTAGATTTGTATACAGTGTGTGTGATTATTTGTTGTTTGCCTTGTTGTTATACATATATGTACATACATACATATATAAAATATTCTCCAATTGTTTTAGAATGCTTTTGAGGTGAAAGTCCTTGGCCCGATACAAATAGTGTTTAGGTTATATGAATTTCCATCTATGCCAAAGCCACATTTCCCAACTGTGTGTCGTCTTTGGAATCGAAGTACATTAACATTAGCATTGAAGTAACTTGAATTTTTCTGCTTTTAGAGTTCTCCAAAACTAATTTCGAGACTTTCCTATATTCCTTTCGATGGAAAGTAAGTTTAAAATGTTGTAATAAATTCAACAAACTACGCAGTCTATTTCTCCTTAACCCTGAACGGGGCATCCGTTTGTCACAATGTTTGTACCATCCAGTAGAAAACGTCGCAAACGCTGTAAAGCATGTATCTGAATGATTGGCGTATTCGGATGAGTCGATATAGTTATGTTCCTCTGACTGAATGTCCGTCTCTCTCCCTTTGGTACGAACCCGTTGGAACAACCCTTTCCGCGGGCCTACCCTACTCATCGGACACTCCTCTCTTTATGGTTCGAAAAACCACTGCAGAAACTGCATGGAGAGGAGTTAATTATGCTCCTTAACTGGGAGCATGTGGACCTCACTGTGCGGATGTTCGATAGGAGACATCAAGAGGCATATAGTCCAAAGTGCAGTGTTCTGACATGTCTGAAGCTTCTTCGTTTACGTTTCACTGCATCCAGGCGACCCCTATATACCCTAATTAGTCCCTAGTTTTTGAGATATCCATCCGAATTCTTGCACACGTTTTTCTCTATCAAGGAGCTGTTCATTTGTCGGATATAGCTGCTATACAAACTGAACGATCGGAATCAAGTGCTTGTATTGAAAACTTTTTTATTTGACCACATATGTACATACTATATCTTCATGAAATTTGGCATGTTTAATGATCCAATGCGACGTACAATCTCCGAATAAATTGCTCACATCGGACCACTATAGCATATAGCTGTCATGAAAACATATAAATTAAATCAAGATGAAATAAGAAATGTACCTGTGAAGGGTATTATAGCTCGGTGCAGCCAAATTTAACGTTTTTCGTGTATATTACTATTTACCTGTGCGACGCCAACAAAGCGCATTGGTGCCTAAGTAGTATATATTATTCGACTGTTCGCAGTGTGAGGTGTTACGCACCCTCAGAACATAAAGAGGAGACAACTTACCCTGCATAGTACATATACACCCAGTACTACACTACCAAGTAACAGTAAAACAACATACCTAGCTAATTTGGTTTTTGTTATTGTTGTTGTAGCTAATTTTGTCCTTCATCGCTGCAGGTGTTCGCCAATTAAATCCGCTGGGAGTCCTAATATAAACAGTTTAGGTCACTTACGCCTTCAGGAATTTAATTAAAACACAGTTTAATTAGGTTTCACAGAGATTTCACAAGCTTAATGTTCCAAATTGCAATAAAGAATTTCATTTTTTATTTACTTAAAACTAAAATAGTGACACAACTAAAACAATTGACGTTTACCATGTAAAGCTACAATTTTACGTTTTTAATTAATTTAATTAAATTATAACAAATGACATTAAAAAAAGAGAAATTATAATATACATAGTTTTTTACGAAAACATATTTAATTAACAATTTTTGCGCAAAGGCATAGCCTTGTGTGCGGTCAAGCATACTTGTTTAGCAACTAATTGGCTAAATAGTTTCTGTTTGCAAACATTTTGCAATTAAGAGTAATACACCTACATATAACACATATATTTTTATATATTTGCAAATACAATAGTATTCATATGAAATAGGAATGTCAGTTACTGTTAGCCGTTGCATTTAATGCGAATCATTCTAAAGGTAAAATAACTGTAATAACGGTATATTGAATCCAAATATAATAACAACTATTTTAATTTCATTTAATATGCAAATCAAACTGCGCTGCTTTATATATCTATTTGTGTTTGTATGAAGAAAGCATTTTCTGTATTAAAATTTTCCACAATTTTACTGGTTATAAAAACATGCACATTTTGAAACCAAGTAAAAATTACAAAGAAAATATGAATTTGCGTTAATAAATATGAATATTTTCCGTGTGGATTTCAATATATTTGTGTTTACTGCCATAGCTGTGCGGATGTAAATATTTCTAAAATTATCGCTTAAGTATGCAATTAACCACAGTGCATTCTAAATGCAAAATTACAATTATTTATACATATATATATATATATATCAAACTCATTGACCATGAACTGACTGACAATTATTGCATTTTGTCCAAGGTAAAATATTTTATACTAGCAATATACACGTGTATACATGTATGTATCAATATATCTATAGCTCACTAGACATCAATAGTTGCTTGCAGTGCATTTATAGTTTAATTTTGTTCTATACATTTGTCGAGTAGCTTTCAGCTTGTGCTTAGCAGCAATGTGATGTGTGCAGCACATAGTATGTGCGTGTATATGCGCGTGTCTATGTGTTTCATGTGTTTATTGTGCAGCCACGACGGAAGCCTCTACTTTTGGCAAAATGCCAAAGTTTAAACGCAATTGTTCCAAGAAAACAAATGTGATAATTGTGTGTGGACCTAGGCGCACAAATGCCGGTATGTAGCCCTTGAAAAAGCCGAGCGGACCCAAACGCGCTGTGAACTTGACAATATCCCATAAGCCCTTGAATTCACCCGGTTTAGCGTTCATGGAACGTGTCTTCAGCACATCTAGTGGCTGTGTCAGAGTTGTCGCAATTGCGCCAGCCGCCAATGATGCACTGAAATGTGTTGCCAAATCATCCTTGAAGTAGGGTGTGTCCAGCAGCATTGCTTTGATCTGCGCGTGGAAGAAGAGTAGCAATGCATAAATATACATTTTTGTTTTATACCAACGTTAGTGAAATCTTACTTGATCATAGAATGCTATTTGGCCAATTGTCATAAGAACTCCTCTGCCGGTGGCGGTGGTAGCGCCCGAAAATAGACGTGTGAATCCTTCATGGCGATATACTTTGATTAAACCATCGATCGCATTTTTGTAGCTGAAGTTAATAAGAATTGAAATAAGTAAGGTTAAATAGAATATATATGTAAATATGCGCGATTTTATTTAAATGATCACTAAATTGTCAACGTAACATGTTTTCACTTCCGACAAAATTTTCCGGTTTCGATATAAAAAAAAACATAATTGTTATTTAACCACAAAATATGTATGGTTTGATTTTGTTTGCACAGTAAGTTTGTCTAATTCGAGCCATTTGAATGTTAGATCTCTTTTTTTTTTATCGAATTTATTTTTAGTTTTTCATCTGTCACAAACACTCTTCATTTAACACTAAAAATTATTAACTCACTTTCTGCGCTGTTCTGGCGGCAATTTGACATCGTTTTGCATGCGTACATTCACCATGTCGGCCGGAGTGCCGACAATACCACCGGCAGTGCCAGCCAAACCTGCAAGGGTGATTTTGCCGAGGAATGTATCGGTATTGATTTGTTGCTTTCCTGATTCATAAATACCGAAACGCGTCATTGAGTATGTCATTTGACGAAGGACGGAAGCAGACAAGCCATTGTAGAATGCGAAAACTCCTACAATAATTAATTAAAAATATTTGTATATAATAAAAACCGTGAGCTTGAAGATGTTTAATACTACATATATTTATGCTTACCTTGTTCCCTCACAACTTTAACGGTTAGCTGTAACACAGACAATTTGCCCTGCTGTGTTTGCAACGTCACCTTTATCAAGTCCAACGGATGTGTACAGCAAGCGGCACCGGCACTGGCAATACCACCGAAATACCAACGACCTTGACGTTGTGTCTTTGTACTGGACATGTTGATCTAAAATAATTGCAGTTAGTGTGAATATGGGTCTGCTGGACAGAATGCGGGTGGGTTGGATGCTTTTAGAAGCTGAAATTATATTAAAGAAATAATAATCTTATTATTATAATGTTTTGCTTTAATTTTTTCAATCCGTAACTAGCACCTGTAGCGGTGACCTTGATACGTGCACCCACCCACAAAACTACAACCTACACTTCCGTTTTAGCACTCATCATTTCCTTTTCATACCTCTTATAAACCAAAGGAATGTTGTACTTTTGTTGAGTATTATGTTGTAGTGCCCATGCTCGGCAGATTTTTGTCTTATAAATGTGTCATACTTGCACCGAAATCCTCCAGTGAATATCACAATTAACTGGAATGCCTATTCTAATCTCACGAAAATGATGACTGTATATTTCTTTTTACACTGCCGTTGTTAATGCTGGTGTTGTAAATTTGTAAACAAAAGCAAGTACCGAATTATCCGGGCCGAGTACCATAACACGTAAACATTTCAATAGTGATTTACAATACATTTTAATTAGTATTACACTTCTGCATAAAGTTAACATTTGATTTTAATTAATAGGTTTGGATTTAAGCTGTTAATTCAGTAATTAACGTGCTTTATTAACAGGTTTTATTTTGATTTTTTTTTTAATTTGATGTGATTATTTAAACATTTTATTTTATCTGTACCATGCTGTAAATCAGCTGCTTTTGACGTTTTGTTATGTGCAACTTTGTAAACTATCTTCGTGTTGCCAACGCTTCCTGAATGAATGTTGAAGATTGTTACAACAAAAATTTGTTATTTTATTTCGATTACTTAATCAGGGTTTTGTGTTTGAGTTGAGGGAAAATTATTTAAAGACGTAAGGAGAAAAAATATACCAAATTTTAGTTTTACCGAGAGTATAAATAAATTCAATGTTGAGCTGTTATTTATGTTGAAATAGGAGCCCATCTCATAACATACATAAATATCAATTTTCAGGCTTTTGGCAACAATGCTTATTGTTGTTTGCGAATTTGCTATTTCCAATTGAGCTTTTAATTCATTCTATAAAATTATTATTATTTTACAATATATATTTGTTTTAATAGTTTTTTTTTATAGCTACCAGTTAAAATATTTTGTAGACACTTTCAGTGCTTTAACTTGGGAGTTCTTTTGCAACTTTTTCATTGATAAGAGAGAGATACTTGCTCGGAAGTGCCGGCTAGGTAATTGGTCACCACTAAGTTCAAGTAAGTTGCTAAAGTAATTGTGCCATATAAATGTATTCCTATTTAATACTCAGTTGTGGGGATATCAGTCGTGCAACATTCCATTTTACATGCATACCATAGGTACATATATAGTAACAATTTGACGTGTGGCGCCTTGATTACATTTAAAAGGTCTTCTATGTTCCGGGCCGTTTGGAAGAGTCCGTTTCTGTTGCTATTTTTATGCCCAGAACAGGCCTGGACTTGACACCATTTAACCATTTCTGTCAGTCCGTATAAACGCGAATTACTATTTCAGATTTTATGGTATCGTTATGAAATTTCGCACTCGTCCTTTTCTACACAAAAAGCTGGTCACTTATTGAAGCCGACAATATTACCATTATAGCATGTAGTTGTCCTACAAACTGAACGGCAAAAATCATATCCTTCGGTACAACGCAAGTAAACTCCTTTTCTTGTTTCATTATGAAAATATATTCTTTTAGAATTTTAAATGTAGCTGCTTCCTGGTATCCACCTAGTGTAATCGAACTACTTTTTTTAATTGAACGCTCTATTATTATAGCTCAGTATATAATCATACTAATAATACGGTAATTGAATGTCAAATATGCTTAGAAAGCTATCATCTTATATGTTTATTTAAATTACATTTTTAGACAATTCTCAAGAACAAAAACATTTAACAGTTTATCTACAGACAACTGTTGTAAAAATGCAATAACACACAAAACTGTGTACATATGTACGATAAACTAAATTCTTGCTATAATTATTTCTATAAACTTTTAATTTATTTTTCCATAGCACATATAAGTTTAATGTTAACATTTCAGTTGAAAGCAGAAATATTATATACATATGTATGTATGTATGTATATGAAAGTGTGTACAATCATATTTATATACAAGTACTTTGCATATTGTGTGGTTTTTATTAGTGCTATTTCCGATTTATTTGCACATGTTTTGGTTGCTTGGTCACAAGTTTTTAAAACCTCAGAACAAAATTAATAATCATCCCATTTCTATATTTGTTTTTATATACATACGTGGCTGTAAGGCGTGATTATTTGTTTCTATTAGGAACTATATTTTTTTCCTTTTCTGAAAAGCCAATTCTTTTGGATTTAGAGGAGAATTATAAAAGCCCCAAATGTCTAGGAACTCTAATAGCCTTAACATATGACACACCCCTTTTTGTATTGCCATAATACATTACATAATATGTATGTTTATGAATATTACACTGGCGTGTGACTCTTGTTGATCATGAGTTTATAATCTGTGTGGATTTTAATATTTTTATTTTGTTTTTATGTTGATAAGAAGGCTCTTAATGACAATGTGGAGGTCAATAATCAACATAAACTTGTTTATGAGTGAGTGAAACATATCAATTATATAATCGTAACATTTGTACGTGATAATAATTATGACAGTTCTGCCCAAAAATTTTATGGCGAAACAATGCCTGGATATACAGATTTTCACCAAATGTTTTTGACTGATTGCACTTATCGTGAGTTAAACGCTTAAGTGTCGGAACTGGAAACCGCTGAAATAAAGCAATGAAGTGTTGACTAAACGCGTGTGTATTATGTGCGTGTTTATCAATAAAATTAAAGTTGCTAAGTTCGTGCTTTATATGTACGTATGTATATATTAAAGTGTGTTTATTTGCTGAAGCACTTTGTTTTGATGCCAAAAAATAAACACTCAAATTGATGTTAACCACATTTGCGGTCTCTCTATTGGTATTACACTTGTAGTGTGAAAATATTGTTTTTGAATTCTCCGTTTTCAAAACAACGTTATAGTCCGTTGAAAATGGATATTTATGGTAGCATATATTTACAAGTTGAAAGTTAGTGAATATGTGCAAAACATGATTAAAAATAACTCTAGGTACAAGTTTAAAAAATTAAATTCCGCGAGAATTTTTTAATATTTATATTTTTGAGTTTAGTTTTTTTTTTAATGTGAGTGCGAGCGTTCATAATTTAAAATTTTGCTATAATCATTAATTTAAATGTCTGGCCATTTCTAATGTCTCTTATCATTTCCTGCTCATAAGCTTCCATGAATCGTAACTTTTTGGCATAGAAAAAAATGTAATTAAGCTATTAGCTATTAGCACATACTACATACATGCATAACGGGAAGGAAAGATGGATAGTGCAACTTTATTGTTTAACTTTCGATGTTTTGTAAGAACTCAGGATTATTTCAGGAATGTTTTCGTTGTAGCGGTAATTTAGAGGAATGCTGTCGGTTTATCAGTCCTTTGACGGATAAAACCCGGTCCGTTCCGTTTGCATAGACCCGGCTGTGTCGGAAACGGATTATACGAGGAATGTTTTCTGTCGCTACAACAAAAACCACGATTTCATTATATCTCGACCTCGATTTATATCTGAACAACAATTAACTATTTTACCGGATTCAGTTACTGCGAATGCACAAATTCCGTTAGAAGTATTTTTAAGTGGTTTTTATCGGGTTATAATTTGTAAATAGAGTTAGAGGCTTGTCAGTCACTTTTATAACCTGAATAGGGTGCATTAAGTTTGCCACGAAGCTCGTAACACCCAGTCAGAGATAAAATATATGTATATAGAAATCAGCGAGACGGGCTGAGTCGATTTAGCAATACCCGTCTGTCTATATGTACATATATAAAAAAACTAGTCCCTTTATTTTGAAGATATCTATCTGAAATTTTGAAACATTGTTCTGGTTACTCGAGGTTATTTGTGATGATGTCTACATACATATTGTTCAATCGAATCTTCAAAATTTATGTACATATGTGTATATGCAATCTTCCATCTGTAAATCTCTTTCTTTATCACATTCCTACCAAAATATCACTTTGATAACAGTCTTATCTTAATAAAAAGTTAAATATTAGCCTCTCTTTATATAGCTTTGTTTATATAAAATGTGTGCAAGAGATTTTGCCAATTTCGTGCGAAAATTTTAGCACTTAAACAAGTTGATTTATTTTAGAAGTCACACGCAGCTATTTATTTATCTTTCGTATTTGCCAGTATAATTATATATTTCTGTCCGGCATTGTTGCTGTGCGGTTTGGTTTTTCACTTCTCACTTTATGGAAACGGAGAGGTAAATTTATTAGGCAGCTAGAAGTATAATGTATATACCTCATTTAAAGATTATAAAAATAAAAGTTTTAGCAATTTATTTGTATATCTACAGATGCTAAGTGCAGCTGAGGTGTGTACATGCATATATTGCTTAAACAAATGACATCAAAAACTTGTTGAACTTGAAACAGAACTGAAATCAAATAAACATTTACACTTATGGGCAAAATAATTGGTGCCTATGAAAGGAAAGCGTTATGCAGACGTAGAGGCCATTCAAAGGGCTTGCTCCGGCATACCAGCGGCCATACCGGCCATGAGCTAAAACACTCGTTCGACATGCTTTTGGACCGTGCAAAAAGCTGTATTGAAGCAGAAGGAGACTACTTTGAATAAAATAAATTGATTTTGCCGAAAAAACCATTTGTTCTGTTTTTTTTAGTCCTGTTTACTTTGGAACGCGCCTTGTATTCGGAATGAAAGATTTCCGAATAAAGTAAAGAAAGACATAATTAAAACAATTATTTTTTAATTGCAAATATTTCATAGTTATTAAGTAAAAACTGCTTACACCTATTACTTTGCCCATAAGTGTACATATTTATCTATGACATATAGATTTTATATTTAGACTAATATTCCCTAATAATTGCAATTGATAGGTCAATATATTTTAATTTTGTAATTTTCATTACCTTCAGCTACAATAATAACAAAATAAACCTCAAAAACTTCATATATGAGAGAATTACTTTTTTCAGCCACAACAGCGCGTTCTTTCTTTACTGAACGTGACCCGGATATTATCCGATCAAGGGTGGTTATTTCGAAGATCGAAAGATATAAGATAGAATTATTATTGCTGAAGTTATTTGGAGGAATGCTGTCGAGTTGACTGTCGGCCGAATAAACATTCGGGTCCGTTCCGACCGTCGTTGGAAGGGTGAGAGAACTCTCCTTTGGTGGCTTTATGGCGGTAATTTCAAATGCTTGTTCTTTTGTATTATCGCCATAACTGACCATATACAGTTCACAATTTTATATGACCATAATAATAGCAATTTTGTTTTCAAGTTTTGTGATATCACAAAAGTCCAAAGACTGTATATATATACATACATGTATGTATTTATCACTGGATAAATGAAATTTATAAATTTAAAAAAATTCGATCTGTTACTTATACAAAGTCATTTAACATATTTGTATAAACAAGTGTTCTTATCTACATATTGATATAAACAGTTAAAACATGAAATACAAAGAAATTATTTTATATTCTTTAAAAAATATAAACAGCATTAAATATACCCTGAACAGGGAGTTGCTAACGCCCGGAAAGAAACGTCAGAAATCCTAAAAAATGTACATAGAAATGATCTATATGACGAGCTGAGACGTTTAAGACATGTCCGTCTATCTGTCCGGCTGTATGTATAGTATATACGCGAACTAGTCACTCAGTTTGTGAGATATCGATCTGATCTTTTGTGTACGTCCTTTTCACCACAATAAGCTACTCATGTGTCGGAAGCGCCCATAACGGATCATTATAAGATATAGTTGCCATACAAGCTGAACAGGAAAAATCAAATTCTTGTAGGGAAAACTTTTTTCCATTACATTCTTCGCACTAATTGGTCAGATCGGACCACTAGAGCATACATACAAGTACATACAAGTATATAGCTGCCATGCAAATTGGTGCAATCGAATTTAACATTTTTTCTTGTTTTGTCTGTGTTTATGGATGGCTCAAATTTCACATAAAATTCAAGCTGATTGTTATGTCTTTCATCACAACAACAGCACGTTTGGGCTTTTATGACACACATTGAACTTTGTACAAAAATACTCATAGGCATGGCATACACATGTATGTACATATTTCAGATGTATGAATGGTTATGCTGTTGTTGTAGCGGTGGAATTTAATACAACAATACATGGGTATCTTTTTGTGTGCAGACCTAATTGATAATGAGTTGCGCTATCAAACAAATAACAGCAAACTAAAATCATCATTCATAGGTCGCATGTCTAGCAAGCGAATGCAAACATATTTATGTATTTATAAAAAAATATACAAATGTGCACAATCATACCCACTGCAGCGTGATTTTGTGTATATGAACCTTGTTTTCTAATTTCATTTGAGTGTATTTGTTCCGGTTCCAGCGTATGCGTTTATCTCGCTCAAATAATTTCCAGATCTGCTTAACTTTTATGATTTTTTTGTATAAAATTACACTTTTAACAGCAAATTACACGATTAACACACACACACACATGCACATATATGCTTCGACACTCTTCACTGCTCTACAAACTTAATAAATTATTTAAATTTTTTTTACTTTATATTAGCTTATATTACCAAACTACAATGTGAATTTTAATTTGACACCAATTTCTGCTGGCAATCTAATGCGATACGGCAGCGCGATCGATGCGTTCGAGCAATCGTCTACTACTAATAGCTGCTACGGCTGGCCGCCGGCCTGCCAGCAACACAAGCCGCCAGCAATGTTCTTTCCAAAAGTAAAAAAAAAAAAATGATTAATACTACAGCCCCGCCCCTTCATCTAAGTGTGTTGCCCACCATGCGGCGTAGCTTGTTCGTAGCTAGCAAGCCAGCTATCTATCCAGACGGGCAGCAAGCTAGCGCTTTGAAGCTTTTTGCCGCGCTCGTTACACATATTCATAGCCATGCGTATCAGCGCACCAACGCGATTGGCATGCGTTGTTGTACTATGGTCAGTTGACGTTGTGTTGTCGTATTCTCATGATCGTTGGTGGGGTACTGTGCGCGCTCATTTCGTTTAAAGCCGTGTAAGCTTTGTTTTTCTGCTACACAACCGACACTTGTACGAGCACAATTTAAAGTTTACATAAAATTTCATTATAAAAGTACAGACAAATATTTTTTATGGATTTAATTCATTAAGCTATTATTTTATTTTGATTTTTTGCAATGTTAATTCTTGTTGTGCTTTGCCAAACTCAATGTGCAAGTTTAAAATGAAAAAAAAAGTTCGTTGGATGATCGCTGAGAAAGTGCTATCTCGCAGCGTGTCTTATCGTTGGTGCTCATAAAAACACATGCATACATACAGACAAAATGGCTATGGCTCTCTAATACCTATATGCATATAATAATAATATAAAGTTTTATTTGCCGGCTCTTTTCGGAGCGTTGTTGTCGTCTGAATTTTGCTCTTAACAACTTTGTGTTTATTTCTATTTTAAAGAACACGCGTCACACGCATATGGTACAGATTCATGCATAGTTTTGACGCACAAAAATCACTAATTTTGCCGCAAATGTTCGACCTTAACCATGACAGTTCTGAAATTTAAAATTAAGTGATACAGTGGAAACCCGTTAATGTAAACAGGAAATTTAATTTTTTATTTTTTAACACCGATGTTGAGTTTTTTTTTAAATTCGATATGTGTGATTAATTTTTTTAATCTTGTATTTGGAATTACAAGAAATAAATTATTCAAATATTATTTCAATAATTTTTTTAATGCATTATTTGCATTTGGTCATAGTTATAACCTCCAAATTAGTATCAAATGGTAATAATAATAAAGTTTAAATCGAAATAAGGATAACTTATTGGAAACCAGATCATTTTCGTGCGGCTTCGACGATAGTTCACACCTAAATTAGTTATTTTTAGTATGTGCTTAACACAACAATTGCTTCAAAGTATGAGCAAGATACATAGTAGTCGAATATCTTAGAAGTTATATTGTGGGCAATTGGCTTCTATCTTTACTGTAAACAATTAAGCGACGTAATTGCTGAAAAGCGCTCACCTAAAGAGCTGTTGACACGTGGAAACTTAAAAAGAAAGAAATCTGTGTGCGTAAAACTAGACTCGTCACAACTGTGAACTTTTGTGGGTGTGTCGTTGAATTTTAAAAATGGGCAGCTAAGCATTGGAGTGAAATTTAAATATAGCATTATTTCGATTACATAGGTTGTCTTTTATATTTCGGGATCAGAGAACAAAAACAAATTTTAATCATAGAAAATTGTTTTTCAAAATATTTTCAATTAAGACATATACACCTTCGCATGCGTTTGAACCAGTTGTCGAGGTATCTTCAAAACATGCGTTCTGAACGCAACAAAAGTCTCTTCAGGTGTCGCCAAACGTTGACCTCTTTTTTTATCTTTTACATACGCGAATACAAAGAAGTCGGTCCCAAGTCAGGAATTTACGGTGGATGACCCATCAAATTGATTTTGTTTTGAGTACTCAAAAATGCAGTTGTTTCAGTCGATGTGTGTGAGCTCGTCGCGTTGAAGAGAGATCCGTCTTCGCTGGTTGGTTTTCCTGATTTTTTCCCCGAAAACCAAAAGGCAAGCAAACGGTTGTGTATCACTCAGAATTTACTGCTCCGTAGTGTTCTAGTAGTATGGTAGCGACATGTTCAGTTTTTTCAAAAAAAAAAAAAAACAGGCAATCATTTGCTTGGAAGTGCTTCTTGCGCGAACAGATTTTTTTATGATGATCTTTACTTTCGGGCGCATACGCATAAATCCACGATTAATCACCTGTTTCGAAGCTCCATTATAGCATTTTAATATTTTTTCGCGACCAATCAAAACCAACCTTCTTTGAGAGTTCGACAAATTGTGTGGGATCCAATCACAAAAATATTTTTCTACAATAAAATGTTTATGCAATATTGAAGGTATGCTGGTCCCAATAGTGCCTATGGTTGTCTCAATCCCACGATAGGTCACAAGAGTGATCTACGACTTTGATTGGATTCACCATATCATCAACAAAAACACTGGTCCTTGATGGAGCTCATCGTTGCACTGTTGCTGAGATAATCCACACGTTGGAAATAGTAAAAAATTAATCGTGCGATAATGAATTCGAATTCCATTTTTTGGGCGAGATGAATATTTTAAGTTACTGTAAACAACACAATTAACGCTCGTATTTCAAATCATTCTGAGTATGTATAACACCAAAGATTTCGTACTCTACGATACGGTTGTGAATTGCAAGATTGTAACACTAGGGATGCCAAATCCAGGAATATAGAGGCCAACCTACTTATCATAGTCTAAAAAATAAAAAATACGTTAACTTCGGTTGCATAGAAGTTATTGTACTCTTCACATATACACAGATTTCTTACAAGAACTTGATTTCCCATCGGTCCGTTTCAATGCTATATTGACTCGAACTGAACAATTCCTTCAGAGATTATACCGTTGCCTCGGATAATAAACCTTACCTAATTTGGTGAAGATATATCGTCAAATAAAAAGGTTTTCCATACAAGCACTTGATTTCGATCATTCAGTTTATATGGCAGCTATATGCTATAGTGATCCGATATCGATGGTTCTGCCAAACAAGCAGCTTCTAAAATAGAGAAGGACATGTGAAAATTTTCTGATCGATATCTCAAAATTTGAGGCATTAGTTCGCGTGTTCAGACGGACAGACTGTTAGACGGACTTGGTTAAATCGACACTGCTCGTTATGCAGATCATTTATATGTATATTAATTATAGGGTCTCCGACGATTCTTTTAGGGTGTTACAAACTTCGTGCCAAACTTAATATACCCTACTCAGGATATAATTATTTAGGTTTGTGAGAACTGAAGTATGCTACCAAAATCCCTGATACTATTGAAAGCATTTTATCAAAATTAACCTGCATTTAATATTTGTAATATTGAATTTATTTTTATCAATTTGTGGTATTTGTGTACACATTTTCCCAAATATGGCAACTCCTTTCAAAAAACTTTAGAAATGTTTTTTAATCCTAAAAAAAATATTTTTAATATTAATATCTGTAAATAATTTTTCATAAAGATGGCAACCCTTTTCAAAAATATTTTGGAAATATTTTTTTCAATACTCTGCATTTAATATTATTTGTTTTTATAAACTTTTTTTGTCTATATCTTTTTATGAAGATGGCAACCGTTTCAAAAAATATTTTGGAAATATTTACTAAACCTATTTAATTAGATATTCATATATTAAGTTATTGTAATATTATTTTTTTAAAATTCCTTATACCAATTGGCAAAAAACTAGTACAATCGACTTCCGTTAGGTTTGCTTGAGTCGAATTTTTCACTAGCGAAATCATTCGTCATAATAAGAATTTAATTCTAGGTCCGGATTTTAAGGTAGATGCATAGTGTCTCCCAAACAAAGTTCCTCGAGTTTTTGGCGAGCTACTATGTTGTTGTTGTTGCCGCGGCAAAATTCTGCCGAGTCCGTTCCGCTAACATACAACCGATTGTCGTGGAAACGAGCCAGTCACTATCGGTGTATATGGCCTGACATCCTGATAGAACACAAATCCTCTACCTATAGCTACCATAATTTCAAAATGATCGGGTCCAAACAGCTGAATAAATCAGCAAAGAACTCAATCAACCGGATTCAATTAGGGTGGGAAAACTGTTTGAAGAATTACTTTGTAATTAGTTTAAAAGAAATTGTAGGAAATACTAGCTTATGTGGCCTTCACATTGCACCGGTCGTTGCTTTCTTTTGGTTGAAGTAATTGATTTGTTTGCCCTACTTTTTGAGTATTTATTCATTACTCACCTTTCTATCGTCAAATTAATTACATAAAAATGAGCATAACGTACATGACTTTTATCTAAATTAGCAAAAAATTGTGAAGTCATTCAAAAATGAAAAATAAAGCGCCGGCTTATCGCTTAATTATACTTAATATCCTTCAAATGCTTAACTTTTCAGAGCTTCCAAACTTTGGTGTTTCATAGTGAAGACTTTAATAACACCTTAAATTAAGCACACCATGTTAAGAAGCTCCCAAAATAAGCTCTGTGTCAATATTGTGTTGTGAGATGGCAATTCTTGCTATTGGCAATGTTGTTGAGGAAGCATAAATGTGCTTATAATTAGAAGATACTGAAAGTTCGAAAAGTTCTTTATGAACATGCACAACAACTTTTCATGTTTTTTATCAAATGTTTTAGCTCATTCGGTATTCCTTTATTCCGCATATTTGTGGCGAATATTTTAAAATAATATATTTTTCAAAAGCACTTTCAATTTAATTACTTTAGTTTGAATATATTTAACTGCCACGAAGTTGAACTTGTAATTGTATATTTGTATATAAATTAATTCTCACAAGTTATTTTTTATAAAATAATTTGATTGCTGCAAAATATTTTCACTTGCCAATAAACGCACTTTTTATTTAGTGTACAGTCAATTGCAAAAGTATTCATTCGAATGATTTGATTGAAATTTGAACTTAATCATTTTCACTTGCTCAAAATAAAGTCAATATGTATGATTAAAAATCCACGAACAGCAGTTTGAATTATTATTGAAAAACCACTGAACCGATCGACTTGAATTTTTCACACGATTTTTGCGAAATATTTGTCAGGTAATGAGCTAAAGAATAAGTTTCTGGATAATAATTTCGATTTTTAAGGCACTATAGAATACAAGTTTTTTTCGCGAAAATCACTTTACTTTTTTGGAAACCGCCATTTTGTCAAAAATCTAAATATGGACTATTCCTTCGTCTGATGTTTTGTTCCAAGTCCTGTCCGCATAGACTTTAAACTTTACATCTCTCAATAGTGATATCACACGATCTTGGTGGCCAATAGAAAGGCCCGAAATGTGAAATTATCGGCTCACCGAAATGTTCTCTCAAAAAAGTTCATTGATTGATGCGCGAGCCTCAATTGCATGCATCAAATAGTCGGTTATCATGGTGTGATAACGGTCGCCATTGTTTTTTACGTTCTCACCGACATCATTTTTGAAGAACTATGGACCGATGATTCCTCCGGCCTACAAACCACACCAAACCGTTGTTTTTTCTGAATGAAATGGCAATGATGAATCTTTTCATGTTGCTCCTCGTCCCAAAGGCGACAATTTTGCTTGTTTACATACCTATGGAGCCATGAATGGGCTTCATCGCTGAACAAAATCGTCGGTTTTTCTTGGAACTTTTCAAGAGCCCAAGAGAGAAGCGATGTCGTTTGGAAAGGTCGAGTGGCTTCAGTTCTTCCATAAATTGTATTTCGTTCTCTTTCAATTTAAGATCAGTCAGAGTTGCTGCGAACACTCTCCTAACATTCTCCACAATTTTCGTGCACACTCTCAGCTACGGCTGTTGTATTTGCTTCAATGCGTGATGGACGTGGTCTATTCGGTCGTATATTATCCAATAGTGAATGCTAGGTCTCAAGATGGGTAATGGTGTTACGAATATAACGCTCAGTGGGCCGATTATCTTGACCATAAGTTGAGTCAAGCACACGAAACACATTCTTTACAGGACGTGAATTTTATAGTTACATACCTTATCAAATTCTCGAGAAATTTGCCAAAACAAATTATTGTTAAAATAATAGTTATTATGATAATATTCTCTTGGTGCGATACTATTCTGACGCACTGTGTGCATTTGTTGTGCAAAGTGTTTTCATAAATGTCACTTTCAGTTGACTCGCACACAATTACCACTCAAAGTTTAATAACAACGAGAGCGGCCACTTAACACAATGCAAATTGCGGTTAACATTGTAATTTAAATTCACATATATTTATGTATTTATTTGACCGAAATGCAGCTTTTCAGCTGCGACAATTGCACAGTATGTTCTGTGGTTTCTCGCATGCTTTATGCTGCCACACACACACACACACACACACACACACACATACAAGTGCCTTAATGCTTTTGTGCGAACAAAAGGACTCGGAGAATTTGTGTCCAACATGAAGTGACAATTCACAAAAACAAAAGCAAAAAAATGCTTAAAATTAACACAATTACTATTTATGCACTTGAGATAGATTTTAATTAAATCGCCGCATTGTGCAAAAAGTTACACGCCAAGTGATGGCAGTGCGTGGAACATTATTTTATTTCATTCAAAAGTGCGGATGGATAATCGTGGCGCTTTAAAAGCTGACTAACGCTACTTACAGCACTCATAGGCAATTGGTTGGTTGGTTAGTAAGCTTCGTGAAAGTCAAAAAGCTGAATGTGAATGGAGCTTGTCATTTGCATTGGTCTTACAAACATGCATATATACTACAAAGCATGTATGTATGTACATATATACGTGGAATTGCTTGAATTTTTTTCAATGCCATCTGAAAGTGTTCTGCTAACACAGACCTCAATTTCATGTGCTCCTATTCTTTCAACTTTTGAAAGTTTTCCGAAAATATTATTTATGTGAGCTTGCAATGATTTCATACACGTGACTAACGCAAGTTTCTAGCTTTATTTAGAGCTTAATTACACTACTAAATGGAATATGAATTGCTGTAAAATTAAGCGGGGAGAATGAAAAGTGAATAAATGATAATAATATATTTACATACATTTATTTATTTATATTTATTTTACCTACGTAAATAATTCTAAAATCTATCCAGCTTTTCTCCGAAGCGCTATGTTATTTTTGGTAGAAGTAACTAACAGAACCTTAATTCCGCCGTCAGAAGTAAATTTTATTAAATTTTTTTTAAATCGAATCGAATAAAAAGAAAAACTGATATGTATATCAACATTACGAATATTAATAAATATCTGGAAAAGTGACCTAAAGGTTTACGTCTCTCTTGATTGCTAAAAAATCATCTAGTTTCAATATTCAATTCCAGCAAATAACGTAAAAAAATTAAAATTATGGTTAGAAAATCTTACTTTCTATGTAATTAAATGTTTGTACATTTTTCCGCCAAGTTCAAAGATTCATCTCCAATTAAGATTTTGGAGAAAAGTTTCAAAAATTTTTCAATTTCATACGCAAAATGCTTGAAAAAGGAAAAGAAATATTTTTTTTTTTTACTAAATATATAGGGTATACCAACTAGAACGACGTGACGACTGTGGGGTCTATGTAATCTGAACGGACAAGGATTTTTTTGGGTCATTTCTTGAAATTAAGAAGTCGCCAAACTTGGGTCCATGTTTAGAGTGAAACATGAGGCGGCGCACCGACTTGTTCAAAAAAGAAATCGTCCGTGTCGATTTCATCAAATTTCATCAAAAAGTCGATCAACATCGTATTAAAACGCTCGCTATTGATGGTAACGGCATTTCCTGCCTCATTTCGAAAGAACTAAGACCCGCTGATACCGCCATATCACAATCCGAACTAAATGGTAAGGATTTGATTCTCTCATATGGCAATAATTTTGTTTGTTGACGAAGCCATTAGGTTAGAAATGGTCCTTATCTGAGAAGATGATTTTTTGTGTGAATAACCACCGGAAAACGTCGATTTTCGTAATAAGTTTTGCCAATTTTCAAGCGCTGCACCAAAGTGGAACGTGGCACGATACAATGGCAAACCTGACTGAAGACTCTGTCAAAATTTGACAGCTGTCAAAATCACGTCATCTCTATTTGTAGACGCTGTACAATAGCTTGTTGAAATATTTTGTAATTTTTGGGCTTTCTCCAAGGAAAAATGAAAAAAGAATTACAATTTATTTTAGAAAATTATTTTTTATATTTATTTTTATATATTTTATGAAAGTAGCAGAAAATTTGTGTATAACAATTCAAACATTCAGCATAAAATATAAGTAAATATGTGTATCTATTTAAATAATTGTTTTAAAAAATTATAACCAAATTTCAAGCCAATCGATAGAGAACTGAGCGCATTTCTGATCTTGGAAAATATGGTTTCAAAAAACGTTTCAATGAAAATAAATCAAATTCATTTTTTATTTGTCTTTAAAAACGAAAAAAAAAATATTTTTGAAAAAATATTTTGAAAAATGGTGTAATCCGAGTTACAAAATAAATTGCTACCTATTTGTAACTACTTTCAAACATTTAGATTTCAACCAAATCATTTTTTTTGAAAAATTAACGATCTAATTACAAAGTATATTGTATATATCTATAAACTTTAGTTTTCGCCGAATAATGATATTTTAACATAATATTATCTATTTTTAATTAAACAGTGTCAGCGCTAATTAGCTGTCCAAGAACTCTTACGTCACACAACAAAATTAGTAAAGCGCCTTTTTCCCGCCGAGCTTATTTTATGCATAATAAGCACAAGCTATTTTCTTGTACTCTGTGTATCAGCTGTGCTTCTGCTAAGTAAACTTTTACAATTTCTTGTTGTTCTTGAGGAACTTTCAGTTTAGCATGCAAAACTTGTTCGTTTGTTTATCGAGCGGCGTGAGGGAGGTTTGTATATGTGTGTGAGCTTACTAATAGATCACTTAACATGTTCAAGAGCAGGCGCCGGTGTCACTGATCTTGCTTGATTTTTTTGAATTGCAGTGATTTTTAAACAGCTTAATATTCGTCCAATATTGTGTGAGAGTCTCTTCTTCTTTTAGAATTTTTCTTTCTTGCTCTTCACTTAGTGCTGACCAATTGTAGGCTCTTTGACAGCAATTTAACAACTGGCCCATTAGCTCAGTTGGTTAGAGCGTCGTGCTAATAACGCGAAGGTCGCGGGTTCGATCCCCTCATGGGCCACATTAATTTTTTTTATATTTTTTATGCTTTTATAATTTAACTGAAAGTGGTTTTGCTAGTAATTTTATATAAAAAATAATTATTTTCATAATTTATAATAAAAAAGCAATGTTCTGATATCGATTTTATTTAAGAGCATCCCAGGATTGTTCACTTTGGACGTGGTGTTTTTTAACTGAAGCTATACACGTGCTATTCGACCTTATTGAAACTAACTTTTAAATAAGTTATAGAAACTGAATGAAATCATGGCACAATAGCGCTCACTTTCAACTTTTATAATCTCATTAGAAAATTTGATTTTTGAATATAGATCTTAAGTACTATTATTTAAGTTTTCAACACCCAAAAGGAGACGTTTTCTTCTTTTTTATTAGCATAGACACCGCTTACGCGGTTATAGAAGAGATTACAACAGCGCCAGTCGTTCTTCCTTTTCACTGTTTGGCGCTAATTAGAGATTCCAAATGTAGCCAAGTCCTTTTCCACCTAGTCTTTCCCAAGGAGTGGAGGCCTACCTCTTCCTTTGCTTCTCCCGACGGGTACTGCATCGAATACTCTCAGAGCTGGAGCGTTTTCATCCATTTGAACGTCTTTTAATTCTCTGAACTATGTCAATGTCGACGTATATCTCATACAGCTCATCGTTCCATCGAATGCGATATTCGCCGTTGACAATGCGCAAAAAACCGAGAGTCTTCCGCAGAACCTTTTCTTCGAAAACTCGTAATGTTGATTCATCAGATGTTGTCATCGTCGTCGTCGTCGGACATTTTGCGCATCTTTTTTTCTTCCAAAGGAACTGCTTGAATGTCGAAACCGCCGATATCGAACACATATAACATATAGCTGTCATACAAACTGATCCATCAAAATCCAGTGCTTATGTGAAAAACTTTTTAGTTCACAAAATAGCTTCACGAAATTCAGATTCTGATTTTTGTCCAAGGCAACGGTGGAATTTTCGAACAAGCTCCGAAAAATCTTTATACAAACTGACCGATCCAAATCAAGTTCGCACGTGAAAATTTCTTCATTTTAAGGCTTCGGTTCATCCGAAGTTAGCGTTTTTTTCAATCAAATATTTTAGATATTTGAAAATATATTCTATATTTTAAAAATTTACCATCTAAGAGTATATTTAATGCTAGGTTTACATACAAGCATAACATGTAATCATATACATTTTTGCGCTTTAGCTCTCAAATTACTTTCTGGCACTCGAACTGGGCAACTAACCCTACACTATCCACGTGTTTGGGTATGAGTATGTCTGCGAATATTAATGACCGGTCACTATAATTAAAACCGTCAAATTTCTATGAGATATGAGCTTATGTTACAGCTGCAATTAATTTATTCACATTACTCTTTGGGCGCCTGCAGTCTTTTAGGAGCTTTGGGCACCACACGGCACAATGCCCCAAGCGCTGAACAAATTAGAAAGCTCCGTCTGGCTTTGATACATGTTGCAACTAGGTTTTTAAAGTTATAATGATATAGGAGAGAGTGCGCGAGGGGTATGTTTAGGTTAGGGATAGGATTGACTTGCTGTAATCATATTTTTAAGTTGAGGGACCTTGGTTTAAAGTTATTTAATATATAATATAAAATTAATCAATTTATAATATACAAATATTCATTATATATATTTTTTTTATTTTTGCTTTTTTCTCTTTCTCACACTGCCTTTCTTCTAGTTGAATAATCCAATATGGCTGCATCCGTGCTCTTCGCTTGCGGCTTGAACGAGCAAAAACTGCCAAAATTCGTGCACATCAGTGAGGAGTCGAACTGTGACGGCAGCTTCCTCTTCAGCTGCATACTCGGCCAACGGCTGCGCATCTCCAACGCCGGCACGGTGCTGGTGTGCCTGCAGCACAACTATCAGCATTACTTCCATGCCGGCATGCGTCTCGGTTACAATGTGAATATCTTCCTCGACAAAACGCTGAATGTTGTGGATCCACTAACGGATATGGCTGAAAAGGGTATGGCCAGCAAGTGGCTGCAGGATGAACGGCAGGTCACAACGTTACTGCTCGACGGCATCCGCGATTACATTAGCGCCAGTGCCGCACAACGCATCAGCACAACAATTTTGGTTGATAATTTGGCGATTTTATTGAATTTGGGCGCCACCAAGGAGGAGATCATCCAGCTGTGTCATGAGTTGGCGGAATTGCCGAAGCAGTATAAGAATTTGGCGGTGATCACGAAGTTGAGCAATTGCGACTTATATGCGTCGATCGACAACTGTGTGGCGAAGTTGGGCACGTTGCGCATACGTGCGACACACCTGAAGAGTGGCGTGTCACGTGATGTGGATGGTAAACTGTTGATCGAGCGTGAGTTGACTGCCAATGGTGTGAAGGACGAAGGCGAAGAGCAGGAAGCGCAACAAAATGGCGGCTATGAACTCGAGCAAATGCGCAAAGAGGTGCTGTACAAAGTAAACGACAGAAATATAAAGATCATTAATCCCGGTGAATTGGGTGTGAAAGTTTGAGAAATACTTAGGAGTTCTAGAAGAATTATGCTGATATGGTTCAAATATTGAATTTTAATGAATTATATATTTTCGAATACGCAATTTACTTACAGTTTTCGTTACACAGTTGAAAAAATATAATTTCTTGTAATATAAAAGAAATTTGTGGTTCTTATTCTCTTGTAGAATTAAATAGCTTTGCTTTCTTAAGTTGATTGTTTGTTGCACTCTAAAAGTGAAAAAATTCACTTTAACAACTGAAGAAATTTAAAAATTGTTGTTGCTTGAGAAATATGTTCAATAACAATTTAGTCTAAAATTATGCAAGTCTGATATGTCATCTTATATGAAAGGAAGTAACCAATCCGTGACCAATTTGACTCGGACTGGTCCATTTAAACTGGTCTCGCAAAGCGAAAAAAAATGCTTTCCAAATATTGGAAAAACCTTTTTTTAAATTTGTGTGAAGTTTTATCTCCATATGCCAATTAGTATGTGATTGGCAGCTGTTACTGTACGATCCGAAAACTTTGTCTGGCGATTTTTATTGCGAAAAAAATTAATAACGAGTTTGAGCTTTTTTGTTTCAATGAAATCATGGCTACGGAATCGTTGAAAATGTTGCAGAAGTGTTTGGCGAGTCTACTTTATTACAAGACAAGTATTTCAATGGCATAAATCAGTCAGTGAAGCTCGTGAGTTCATCGAAAACTTGCCTCAATGAAGACGTCCATCTACCTCTGTCAATGCCGATAAACTGGAAAAAATTAAGCAAACAGTGCTTGAAAATTGTCGTCTTGTCATCCGAGAGATAGCAGAGGATATCAACATCTTCTATGGATCGACTCAACACATTTTGGTTAATGTTTTGTGCATGAAGCGTGTCAGTGCTACACCCGTATACCAAGAGATCTGAATATTTTGCAAAAACGACGTCGGGTAGAGGTTGCAAAAAAGATGCTGACAAGGTAACATCATTCCATACTTCAATGTTTAATATTCTCCAAGTTCTTCAGGTTGCAGAAAGAAGCGAAGCAAATCTGGTAGTGAACGAGGTGAAGAAGAAATATCTCCTGTCATCAAACAAACACTCTCGAGACTTGGTTCCCACGTCACAACTACGAAGTCGTAGAAAATTTCGTCTATCTTGGAACCAGAATCAAAACCAACAACAACATCAGCCTCGAAATCTAACGCAGAATAACTTTTGCCAATAGGTGATACTACTTCAGACTGAGTAGGCAATGAGAAGTAATTAAGTATAAATTTAATGTCAGCAATATTTTGTATAGAAGGTTTATTTTACTTTAAATAAATTTAAATGTATCGAACCAAACGAAGTATATGTACATATACATACATATGTATATTGTACATGTTTCTTTTTAGCTATTAAACTGAATAATAATATGTTGTAGATATTTCACCACACTCTATCACTGAATATTCGTCGGTAGAAGCCGATTAAATATTCGAAAAGGGATTTCTTAATAAACCCATTAGTAGTCAATGCAATCAGTACCATGAGGGGGGTGTGCGGTAGCTACCATAGTGGACGCTCAAATTTATCGCTAAAAAACGATGAATGGATTTTTTTTGGGATTTTGCAAATTAAATTTTAGTTACTTAAACACACATACTCGTAGAAAGCTGAACGGACAACGCCGATATAATGGCGCCTGACCTGGCAGCCAACTGGTCAGCTATTCGAATGAAAGTGTAGTTGTGAGGGCTTATAGCTCTACCCAACAAGCAAAATATTGAATTAGCTGTAAAAAGTAATAAAATCAAAACATTGTCGGTGCTGGAAGGAGGGAAAATTGAGTTAATCTATGCTTTTTTAGATGCGTAAAGTGTTTATTGTAGCGGATTTGAACCATCGGCATATTTAAAACTCTAGACAGGCATTTGTATAACAAGATATAAAAGTTTCTATAATGAAATCCATAATTGATTCCGATCGAAGTATATTTCGATAAAGATTTGTCATCAATCAATTTTGGTTATTGATTTTATGCGGTGAATCGAATGTGTGTTGAAATAGCTTTACTTCCTCTTTGCATATATTTTGGTTCACTGGGTTGAAAGCACTTTATATTTTATAAATTTTTGTAGTTAAATACATTTTTATATATGAAGGTATGTGAGCAGACGTCTGTGCATGGCCTATTTAATTATGTATGGGAAATTGCTGCCACGTGGGAGCGCAGGCAAAGTTGCAATGCCATGGACTGTCTGTTGACCCTGAAGATAACCAGCCTGCCGATGGCTGTGATTGATAGCGAAATGGCGGCAACAGTTTTGTAGTGAAGAATTTGAGAATGTTGGCTTTTTGCAGTGATTTTTTTATTGGTATGTAATTTGTATATACATATGTATATAAATTTAATTTTCCAAAAGTTTGCAATTTTTGGTTCAAAAGATGTGAGTATACATTTATACTCAATAAAAATGGGTGAGTAGCAACTTGATGCAGACTGACTCCTTCGATGATATAGTATTGTGTACGTACCAACAGTTCAAGCTTAATACCTTAACTTAAGTACCATATTTATTTATTTAAACAATAGTACTTTCTGAGATTAGAAACTCCACATAAAGGGTTATCCATTTCGATGTTCCCTACTTTTTTTTTAAGAAAAGACACCGAAACATAAAACTTAATGGGAATGTTTATTATCATTCGAAAGAACATTTTTTGACGTTCATTTTTTGAAGATTATCTCTTTCAAATATTAGCCACGGCTACGACTCAGATGGTCCATCCGTTGAGTCCAATTTTCAATGACTGGTTCGGGCATTTCGACTGGGGTAATTGGAATGACAAGCGTATTGTTTTGCTTCAAGGCCTGAATCGAAGCGGGATTGTCCGCATCGACTTTAGACTTTACATATCTACACAAAAAAAGTCGAATGGTGTGATATCACACGATCTTGATACCCAATCATCCAGTCCAAAACGTGAAATTATCTGCTCACCGAAGTATTCTCTCAATTCAATCCATTGATTGATGCTTTGTGCGGAAAATGACGCCGTCTTTTTGAAACCAAATGTCGCCGAGATCACGGGCTTCAATTTCAGGCATCAAATAGTTGGTTATCATGGCGCCATAACGATCGACATTGACGGTTCCGTTCTTATCGGTATCGTTTTTGGATGGATGTATGGACCGATGATTCTACCGGCCCATTAACCACATCAAGCCGTTGTTTTTTCTGGATTAAAAGGCCGCTCTTGAATCTCTTCACGTTGTTCTTCGTTACAAATGCAGCAATTTGCTTGTTTACATATCCATTGAGCCAGAAATGGGCCTAATCGCTGAATTTGGAACTTTTCAAGAGGGAAGGTCGATGGGCTTCAGTTCTTGCATAAACTGTATTTTCTACGCTTTCAATTTAAGATCTCGGCGTAAAATGCGCCAAGTCCTTGCATACATAAGTTCGAGTTACCGCGAGCGAAGTCGAATCTACTCTCCACGGTACTCGTGTACATTCTCAGCTACGGCCGGGTGCTGGACGTGGTTTGTTCGGTTGAATATTATCCAATAATGAATTGCTGGGTCTCAAGATAATCAGATAAACTATTATATAAACAATGGTCCCCATATTTAATCCTGGATTTCGGCGGCAATCTTAAATGTTTCTATGCTTAAGCGTCTTTGATTTCTTTATGTAGGCTAGCGAATTGGTGCACGTCCTTGCGGTCATAACTCGTAACCGATAAGGGCGAGCGTCAATTTGGCTTGACATAAGCAAACGCGACATAAGAAACGCAGTACGCAGATAAAAAGCCAAACGAAAAGTAATAAACAAGCGCACAACGACAAAGACAAAACATGCAAAATTGCTACACCAACAGAACATACTGTTGCTTCCCTTCTTCCTCTCTGCCAGTGGCTTTGCTGCCTACGTACTATCTATCCACTGGCCTTACCACCTACCTTCGTTAACCAAAACATCCTTCGTTGAACGGTTCGCAGGCGGCAATGTTGAAAAAGCACATTGGCGTGTCCCATGTCAGTAAAATCAAAACGACTCAATAAATAGATTCAATGAATTTTTGTTAGCAGCTGCAGGCCATCAACGTGTTCGCGTGGGCTGTTGTAATTGCATGCGTTGTTCGTGCCTTCATTTTGCGCTACATTTCACTTGTTCGTATTTGTGGGTGTTCTTATTAGGGCACCCATTGCTGTTTAGCGCTGTTGTATGCCTTGACGCTTTTTGAATTATAAATATATACACATATATTTGTATATATCAAGCGTAACTGTATGTATGTCGCCGTAGTTGCTAAAAGCAAACGCGGCGAATTCATAGCAGAGCAACAGTTGTGTAAAAAGTGGGAGTGCAAATTCATTTTTCGGCCGGTCAGAAAGCTAAGTGTGCTTTTGGGCATTTTACAAGTCGTTCCATTGATAGGAGCTCGAACAGACTTTAATATTTATAATATGTTTTTTTTTTTATTTTTTGCACTTCAGTTTCACTTAAAATAATAATATCTGCTTGAACGTGCCAATTTCCTCTATTTTTTTGAAAATAGAATAACAAAATTTTGGGAATATTCCATTGCGTAGTTGGAAAGTAGTTTAAAGTATTGAAATAAATTCTAACGGCTGATTCAAGTCGAGGTACTTTCTTCAATCGCCGTTTTTGACAGATCACGCATGAATCGTGTCAAGTGTAATGTTATTTTTGTTCAGTATTGTATAGCAGCTAATCATGGGAAGAATCGCCCTACTGAATGTACCCAGACCCATCTTGAGATTAATTATTGGATAATTTTCGACTGAATATACCATGCCCATGTACAGATTGTGCAAGAACTGAAGCCGCACGACCTTCCTATGCGACATCGCTTTGCTCTATGGGCTCTTGAAAAGTTCCAAGAAGATCCGACGTTTTCGAGGCAAATTTTGTTCAGCGATGACACCCATCTCTGGCTTAATGGGTACACAAACAAGCAAAGCTGCTGCAACCTGAAAATATTCAAGAGCTGTCATTTTGTCCAGAACGAATTGGTGTGGTTTGAGTGCCGATGGAATCATCGGTCCATATGTATTCAATAGTGATGACGGTGAGAACGTAACCGTCATTGGCGACCGTTATCGCGTCTTGATATCCGACTATTTGACGCCTGAAATTGAAGCTCGTGATCTCGGCGACATTTGGTTTCAAAAATACGGCGCTACTTTCCACATTGCATCAATCAATGGATTTATTGAGAGAACATTTGGTGAGCAGATATTTTCACTTTTGGGCCAGTCGATTGGCCACAAAGATCGTGTGATATCATACCATTCGACTTTTTTTTGTGCAGATATGTAAAGTCTAAAGTCTGAAGTCTATGCGGACAATCCCTTTCCGATTCAGGCAAAACATCATGCGTGTAACTCGCCAGTTATCAGTTGAAATGCTCGAACGCGGCATTGATAGTTGGACTCAACGTATGGACCATCTGAGACGTAGCCGCGGTCAAAATTTGAAAGAGATAATCTTCAGAAAATAAATGCCAAGGAATGTTCTTGCGAATGACAATAAACATTGGCCATTAAATTTGAAGTTTCTGTATTTTTTCCTTAAAAAAGTAAGATATCTCGAAATGGATCAAGAGAGAATATTTTCGGCAAATAAATATTTCTCTCAATATTCTGCCGTTACTATTTGGTATTTACCGCATTTAAGTTTTAAACTTACATTCTTGCATATGACAAGTGCAGCTTTTAAGATTCTGTTGCCACGTTTCAAAGTTTAAAATCTTAAAAAAGTTTAAACTTTTTCCAAAAACACCAAAACTGGCACTTGACAGCAAACTGGGTATATTTCCATTCTTTTCTTGGGACTCTCAACACTTATAAATTTTGTGGACTCTCTTGTTTGAATGGTTTCTTAAACTGCCAACCTGGCTTGCACATGTGAATTGAACCGCAGCAAAAGAGCGTTAGAGCATGCAAAAGGGACATACTTACTATGTATGTATATGCAAAAATACAGAAATCTCTATGCACAACAAACAAAAGTTACCACTCGAACCAACTTCTGCAGTTGCAGAAGTTTCAGAATGTTTTACTTGTTGTAGGTGACCCGAAAACCGCCTAGCAGCTGTTGGCGCTTGCCACAATTTACGATTCAAAGGTGGAAAACATTCGACAGCAGCACGTATTCTTGCGCGTTTACACAAACAGTCATATTTAAAAGTACGCGTACTGCATGCTGAATGAATGAATGAATGCACTTAAAGTGAAGCCTTTGCTTGAACAAAAAATTAGATAAAATAAATTTCCGCTGGAACATGAGTGCCATATGCAGTTTGAAAATGAAATTGGCTGCGAGAAAGCACTATATTAAATTGTGTATGTATGTGTTAGTTTGTGAATACATGAACATTTCCTGTAGGAAATATCGAATAAAGTCTAAAAAGATCGGTCTAAACCTCTTTATAGTGGTCTAAGTCAATAGAAGAATAATGCAAAGCCGCGAAGAAAATCTTCTAAATCGGCGACTAATTTGCGGTTTTTTAGCTCTTATTAAATAAAATAAAATTTCATTCTGGTAATTAAATATTTTCGAATTTCCTACACGGCAGAATATTTATAACATGCGAATGATTTTGTACTCTACTTACATTGGTATGCAGAAACGTCGCCGGTTTGCTGGTTTAGTGATTCTCGACGATTTTCACCACTTTCGCGCAATTTCTTTGACAACGATTGCGTACTTCGCATAGAAATAAGGATAAATACACGTGTTTCCAAAATAAATAGGATTTCATAAGATCAACGGAATTTGGATTCGAATGGAAAGTATCATTCAATTGACGGTTACATTCTCACAGGCACGCAACACATTCTTTACAGCACGTGAATTTTCATAATGAAGTTTAACGATTTGTAAACGTTGTTCAGGCTCTGGATCACCCGTTTTATTATAACTACATTTAGAATTCATGTTGTAACCTTTTAAGTATTCTTAATTGTTGAAGGGATCATTTTAAGCAACTTAGACAGAAAGTGTTCAAGTATTGCTTTGTAGCTACCAAACCTTTTCATAGTTTAGCGAAATTCTCTTTTAATTACATTCGATAAATTCGTTGCCAGCAAACTTTGTCGCAACAAAAATAATGACAACAAATAATGAAATGTCGGCATGAACAAATCGGGTGAATGAGTTAATCCCTAATTCCCAAAATATGTTCATTCAAAATGCTACGAGCTGCTCTACTAGCTGTTTTACCGTCTATTTGTGTTAAACAGATTATTATGCAATTCATGTTGCGAGTTTATGGCGCCTATGGCTCAGAATCTCCCGACAAAGGAACAATTTCAGTGAATAATTCAAAAGCCGAACTAATTACTACAGAAAGGATTCACAGCTGGAGCTTTCTCATGTGTACAAAGGAAAGAGGATTGAAAGAAGAAGTAGAATTAAAACGGTATGCTATGATAACCTGAAACGTTATTGGAAACGTTTATTGGTATACTACTTGACCGCTGGGCAGATTTTTGCTGTGTTGTTACTCGCCTGATACGGCCGATAAATTGAAGGAATCAAACTATGCTTATCTTTTTCATACTGTATTCGGAAGACTCAGTCCCAACTTAATTTTCTCGTTCCTAAACTCGAAAAAAAGGATGATTGAAAAAAGATTTTATATAATAAATAATACGTACGATTATTGTACATTAATTTTCAATAAAAGGTTTTCACAATGCCATAATTGACCAAGCGTTTGCAAAATAGAGTGAAGATCAGTTAGTCACTTTGAGATTCATCTGAGGAGGACTCTGAAACACTCTGACCCTGACCCACTCTGAGATTCATCTGAGGTAGACTCATTCTGTATGTCATCAAGAGGTCGACGTAAGAGGCGGAAGTTAACTTCATTAAAATCCAAAGTGCCTCTGGCGATTTGCTGCAAATTAGCAAAACATTAGCAGTAAAACCTAAGCGAACTGAGGCCTACTTTGAACAAGTAATGACTTACCTGAAAACGATTCGACGTCATCCATAATTCCTCAATGCCGGCTTTGTTTTTGTGAACCTTCATGCCGCTTACAAACTCAATCAGTTTCGGGTCTGCTGGTATATCTAACTCATTTTTCGGTGTGTACGGCTTTTTCGGACTCCAACGAGTCAACTTGATTGGATTGAATGTAACAAAGTAGAGATTGTTTTGACTGTCCATCGCCTGAGCGGCACATGGGCTGCTACGTTCTCCCACCCGACGAAAAGCAAGCGGCGCGGCTTCCACATCCTCCTCAAATATGGTACGGTTGTTTATGACGCTCAACGGCACCGAATACTCGTATATAGTGGACAATGGATGGAAGTAGAGCTGTTCTCCATCACTGGCCAAACCAAATGTGCCATCCATTAGAAAGAATTTCTCATCGGCAATTGATAATAAGCCATAATCGGGATCGGGATACATGAATCTATTCTCGATACGCCAAGCAGCATCCAATTCCGAGTCATAAACAACCAGGCCATGATACAGGACATCAGCCTTTAATGATTTATTAGTACAGGAAAACAAAAACGAGAAAATTATTGACGACACGAGTTAACTACGAAAGTTTGAAGCTTGAGAAGTAGATATCTTACGTACCACGTATACTTGTACTTTGCTACAGTTACCGGTTGGCGGAGGATCATTCACAAGAGCTATTGGCGTAATAAACCGCGAAGCGACATCTATGTATGCGCTTGGATCGAAAACATAACGATGGTACAAGGAATCGGTGTTCAAATCGATGACGAGTAGCTGTGGCGGACAATGTTGAATGTCGCCGATAACGCCCGTATCGACTAGGATCATTTGATTACACTCCGTTATCTACAAGGTGGTAAAAAGAAATGAAGATATTAAAAACATCCACTTAAGCACCATGCTAAATGGGACCCTACCGCCACACGGTACACTGAAGTAATTTTATCACAACTACTGCCATTTGAATTGTGCCAACTGTAGTCGGGATATGGCAGCAGTACTGGTCCATTCTCCTCAGTTTTGTTAGTCACCACCGCCAAAGTGTACGGAATACCTGTGGTGAATCTGGGTGTTGTCGTAAAGATACGTGTTCCCTTTTCCGCTAAAGAATGTGTGGGTTATTGGCGTGATTTTGTTATTGCCATTTAAGTTGACACATTACTTACAGTGGTAATCGACAGCCACATCGATGGGTATTGCGTTTTCAGGTACTAAGTTATCATTGTCTATAGCGTCTTGACGATCTTCCTCCGTAGCGAAGCCATAGACCACTTGTTTCCACTCGAAGACAGTCTCCAACTCGCGTAATTCATCACTGAGTATGGCATGCGGCGTTAGAGAAAATATCAGGGTAACGAAGAATGCTCTCCACATAATGCTGGTTTGCTTTGTGAAACTTTTGCTGCCTTTACGATGGTCTACTATTTTGTTGAAGGACTGAAAGAAGACCTCAAATAGAACTATGAGAACTCTAAATAATCGCAAATTAAGAAAAAAGTTAAAGTTATTTAGTCTCTTTAATATTGAACATGTTTTGTATTTGCTTATTTTTTATGTATGCCAACACAGTTATTTCGGACAAATAATATTATAATTTTCCCGACTCAAGCCCTTCTCAAAGTAATTTTGATTCCTACTGCTGAATTGACAGTTTTTAGTCGGATACAAAATCTGGTTCGTTACAACATTCAGTCGGTTCCAAGTTAGTTTACTTTAACCGACCTGTATGAGCTCGATCGTTTGAATAAAATTAGAAAATCCCTTTGAGGGTATATAAAGTCAGAAGTATTAAGATTCCCCTTCCATCAGTGTTTGCTGCTACTTTTTGTTAGTATATTGTATACTTTTGAAATCAGATGACAACAGCTTATACTCTCCTAGATGTGAACTGATGTCTAGTGGAAATCAGCACACATTTATATATGGTTACTGCTTCACAAAGAAATTTATGCTTTACAATTTAAAGTATGTAATCAATTGTTTGAAGAAAATCACTTACTAATAAGTGCCAGGTGATATAGTTTTAACGAGTAGCAAACAGGAAATAGAAAATTTAACAGAAAATCAGAATTAAATGTAAGGTTGTTACATAATGCCATTGGAGATAATTGGATAGTAGGTAGCATAACAATTTATAGGGTTTTTTTATGTAGAAATATTTTGAAAAATCCTAAAGTTGCGGCGTAAATATATGCAAATATTCACTACTTGGATTTTTTTTTAATTTGCGTACGTGCGTTTACATTTCTGCTTTGAATAAATCTGTCACTGAGGCGTCATAAAAAGATATACGTAAGTTAAATGCGTCTTTCTCTCTAATGTTGCGTTTTCCGTCAACGACCGTTGATCGCAATGTAGCCTACGAGTACTAGTCGCACTGCTAACTACTAAATTTTGTAGTAAATTTCAATTTTCAATGAATGTTTTGGTTAACTGGGGCACACAACAATTCGTACAAAAGTAAGTAAATAATAATTTTAAAAATTCGGAAGTACCTTGAAGTGCTTATCAGAAAAAAAAGTAATGGCCGTATTAGCATTTAGAAAATATATTTCAAATTGAACAGTTTTAAAGTTTCCTGATTTCCAAGACTTTCAAAATTTCGTGATTTCGATTAGTCAGTTTTGAGTGGGGTTTTATATGTGAAAGGTTATTAATCCATAAGGAAATGCATTAATGTAAATGCCTAAGATAAGAACCCAAATTTTATTGTCACTTCACTTTGCTTTATGTAGTCGATATTTATAATCGCTCTGGGAATAATTTACTTTCTATATGACAGGTCAATTGAAAAGTCCCAACCTCATACATAGATGGCGCTACTAGAATTAAATCACTATATGTAACTCCATGTTAGCCCTAACCTTCAAAAGGCGCGTGTGTAAATTTGACAGCTGTCGGGTCATTAGTTTGCCAACTATATCATTTTAAGTGAAACGACTTTTGTTATTGTGAAAAAAATGGATAAAACGAAATTTCGGCGTTGATAAAATATTTCTTTTTGAATAGAAAAAATATAGTTGTAGCAAAAACTCGGCGTCAAGTTTCCGAACACTGTCCCAGTTAAATCAATCAATAAGGATTGATATGCTATGTTTAGAGGTGGTGAAATGAGCAGTGAAGAGGGTGCAGGCGAAACCCCAGAGATGTTTTTACCGATGAAAACAAAAAAAAGGTCCACAAAATAATTTTGCATGACCACTAAAGATATCAACTGAACGTGTCCATCATATTATTCACGAATATTGGTGTATGAGAAAGCTCTGCTCTAAAAAGTTGTTGTGGTGCGAATTCACTTCTGACCAAAAACACCAACGAGCTGATGATTCGAAGCAGTGTTTGGAGATGTAATAAACCAGAGTATTTAGGTCGATATGTGACAATGGATGAAACAAGGCTACATTATCAGATAAAAGTCCAATTGACAGCCATCCGATTGGACTGCACACTACGACCGCGCTTCAAAGCGTGTAAAAACGCAACAGTCGGCTGGTAATGTTATCGGAACCGTATTTTGGGATGCGTAATGAATAATTTTTATTGACTACCTCCTGAACAACGACTATTACATAGTGTTATTGACCGTTTGAAGGCAAAATCGCCTAAAAAGCAGAAAAGTGCTATTTTACCAATAAAATTCACTGTGTCACAAGTCAGTGAAAAAGGTGGCAAAAATCCATGAAGTGGGCTGCGAATTGCTTCTGCATGCATCCTATGCTCCAGATCTGACCCTAGTCACCAAGTGTAGTCGAGTTCTTCTCCTCCTGGTCTTCCCAACGAAGTGGAGGTCTTCCACTTTCTCTGCTTAACCCAGCGGGTACTGCGTCGAGTACTCTCAGAGCTGGAGTGTTTTCATCTCTTCGGAGATGAATACATTTCGTACAGCCCATAGTTCCATCGACTGCGATATTTGCCGTTGTCATTGCGAAAAAGACCATTAACCTTTCGAAGAACCCTTTTTCGAAAACTCGTAACGCCGACTCATCTGATTTTGTCATCGTTCATGCCTCTGAACCATACTGAATATAGCAATAGGTTCAAGAAGTCACACGATAGGGAGTCACCTTGTCTGAAACTTCGTTTAGTATCGAGCGGCTCCACGAGGTCCTTCCCGACCTTGACGGGGCTTTAGGTATTGCTAAATGTCAGTTTTCACAGGGTTGTGCGCTGGGCTTGGGAACCGCCACGTAAAAAAACACCTCCACTGAAAAGATCAAAATAGTCTCGCTGGACAGTTGGTTTTATTAAATAAAATAAAAATAACCTTATAACTAAACTTCATAGAATTGCATGAATGTAGGTACATACATATATAACATTCCAATGATTTTGTACGTTTGCTTATATTTGGTATATAGAATCGGCGCCGGTTTGATGGTTTACTGGTTTCCGACGATTTTCACCAATTTTCTACATTTTCTTTGATAACGATTGTGTAGTTTGATTAAAAATAAGAATATACATAAGTATGTACGTGTTTCCAAAGTAAATAAGATTTCGTAAGATCAACGGCTGCTTTGGAATCGAACGGAAAGTATTATTTTGCTCGATTGTTGAGGAAGCGCTAAATACAAATATACATAAGTATATACCTACTCTCTTACAAATTTTTCTCAGATTGCAAATGAAAAAAATTGAACTATAAAACCTTTTGAGCTTTTGTGGCCTTGGAATTGTTGCAAATGTTGTAGAAGTATTTTTAAAAGTCTATTTTATCACGAACACAAGTATTTGAAGGGCGAAAGCATTCCGTGAACGTCGTGAAATCATCGAAAACTTACGTCATGCGAGTTGTCCATCCAACTCAGCTAATAACGTTTACATCGTAAAAGTTAAAAAAAAAAAAACAAAGCTTTAAAATCGGCATGGTGGCATGAAAGAGAAAGCAGATCGACTCGATACATTTTGGTTAATGTGAAGCGCGTCAATGCTAGACACGTGCCAAAAGACCTTTCGTAAGTAGATGCCTGACGACGTAGTATGTATATTGCTTGAAGATCGCACATTTATCAAGCGCGTCACTACTGGCGACGAGACATGAGTTTATGAATGTGATGTCGAAACTGTCCAACAATCTGTCGAATGGAGGTTTAGAAAATGAACCGAAGTCGGAAAAAACAAATAGCCAAAGGTACTGAAGGCTATCCAATTTGATTCCATATAACTGTAAAATATCTCCTGATGTTCAAGAATATATTTATTTATATAAATATTATATGTACCGAATACGAGACGTTTTATTCTTATTATTCTCTCGCTATTTGTTTGCTTACTAACTTATAATGCCGCCTCGTTGAGTACTGTAGAGCTCTTTAAATTGGAGTGTAAGTGTCTTCCTAAGTCTTGTAGTTAAAAAAATGCTTTCTTTTTATTAAATTTCTTCAAAACTGATACCTATGAAAATTGTATTTTTTTGCACTGTTTTTCGTTTTGGTAAATTATCCGTTGTTGTCCCAGTTTAACGTGCAAAAACGAGATCAACTGTAATTGCATTTTAAGAAATTTTAGCGAAACCGGCCGACCTATCGTTGAAAAAGTCGATGAAATCATGGAAAACATTGACTAGGGCCGTCACCGTCAACAATGACATCGAAGGAACTTAACATTCATCATAAAATGGTTTTGAACCATTTAAAAAAGGTTGGCTACAAACAGAAACTCGTTGCTTGGGTATCACATGAATTGTCTGTGAATAATTTAATTGACTGAGTTAACATCTGCGATTCCTTGATGAAACGAAATTGCTGAAGCGAATGGTAACTGGAGACGAAAAGTGCGAAGAAGATTATGTTCCAAGCGTGGTGAAGCTGAACAAATAATCGCAAAGCCAGGTTATGCTGAGTGTTTGGTGGGATTGGAAAGGAATATGCCACTATGCTAGACCACACACATCTTTGTTGACTCGGACAAAATGAGAGAGCTTGGCTGGAAAGTTTTGATGCATCCACCATATAGCCCTGACCTTGCACTATCGAACACTTATTTGTTTCGGTCAATGCAGAACTCCCTTAATGAAGTAAAGTTGGCTTCAAGAGAAGTTTGATTAGAAATAAGAAAAGACATTTTCCACTACCCAATATACTTGTATATATATATAACCATATATCTATCTCGGTTACGTTTAGGTGATACATACTACCGTTAGGTGAACAAAACTGTTCAAGAGTATAAACAAGTATATGAATAACCCGTGCGCAAAAATGCTGTTGACCAGTGTTATTTGTTTAATAACTCTGGTCGTGGTAATCTCGTTATGTGCGCATTTCTTTTCAAATTGCCGCGAAGCGCCCGTATGCTATATGTTTGCTTTATAAGTGTACAAGTTGTCGAACAGACCATCTTTATCTTTATGGTTATGTTATCCCAAGGAGGACAGGAAAAAATATCTTGAACATAACCACTGAATTAATGACCGCAAACACTTTTATTGCCGATGGCACTCGGAGATGACAGTGCAAGAGTAAATAATAAATAATATTATTTTATTTATGTACTTGTATATGTATAGCTCGGGAGAAGAAAATATAAAATACAAAGTAATACATATATAGTATGTATCTACATCATGTGGATTTTTGCAAAAACCGATGGCATTTATTATATATTTTATGAGCATTAAACTGACATTAGAGGCATAAAATAACTCTGAAATATTGGCGTGTATACATATTAACTCTACGCGCGAGTCATTCGCCAGTTACTAGTCGAAATTCTCGAACGAGTTATCGGAAATCAAACTCAATGGATAGATCATCTGAGACTTAGTCGCGTCCAAAATTTAAAAGAGATAATCTTCAGAAAATAAATGCTAAAGAATGTTCTTTCGAATGATAATAAAGATGCCTCATTAAACTTGAAGTTTCTATGTTTTTTCTTTAAAAAAGTTGGGAACCTCTAAATGGATCACTCTATATTTTCATTCAATAGCAAATTTGTTTCATTGTTAGACCAAACACTTTTCAAACTATTTTATATATGTAAGTGTGCATAATATTAACTTTTATTGATATTCAATAATATAATATAAATAACTGGAGTGCTAATAAATGTGCTGGAATTCGAAAATTCTACTTTGTGCTGACAAAATGTCTATCGTGCTTTCCGATAAATTGTTATAAGGTGCATATATGTATAAAAATACGTATGATTATTGTGCAGTAATTTTCAATAAAAGGTTTCCAAAATGCCAAAATTGACCAAGCGTTTGCAAAATGTGAAGATCATTTATTCACTCTAAGATTCATATGAGGAGGACCCTGCATCACTTTGAGATTCATCTGAGCTGGACCCTGTCTCATTCTGAGATCCATCTGAGGAGGACCCTGCCTGAATTTATTTGAGGTGGACACCTTCTGTATGTCATCAAGAGGTCGACGCAAAAGGCGGAAGTTAACTTCATTGAAATTTAAAGTGCCTCTGGCGATTTTCTGAGGATTACCAAAAAATTAGCGATAGAATCTAGTGCTAACTGTGGAACTGAACTTTAAACAAGCAGTGACTCACCTGAAAACGATTCGACGTCATCCATAATTCCTCAATGCCGGCTTTGTTTTTGTGCACCTTCATGCCGCTTACAAACTCAATCAGTTTCGGGTCTGCTGGTATATCTAACTCAGTTTTTGGTGTGTACGGCTTATTCGGACTCCAACGAGTCAACTTGATTGGATTGAATGTAACAAAGTAGAGATTGTTTTGACTGTCCATCGCCTGAGCGGCACATGAGCTGCTACGTTCTCCTGTTTTACGAAAAGCATGCGTCACGGCTTCCACATCCTCCTCAAAAATGGTACGGTTGTTTATGACGCTCAACGGCACTGAATACTCGTTTATAGAAGCTAATGGGTGGAAATAAAGCTTTTTTCCATCACTGGCCAAACCAAACATACCATCCATTAGAATGAATTTCTCATTGGCAATTGTGTGTAAGCCTTGATCAGGATCGGGATACATAAATCTATTCTCGACACGCCAAGCAGCATCCAATTCCAAGTCATAAACAACCAGACCATGAAACGTGACATCGGCCTTAAATGATTTATTAGTACAGGAAAAAAAGCGAGAAAAATGATAAGCATAACAGTTAATAAAGAGTCAATAGCAACTAACTACGTCAGTAGAAAGTTTGAGGAGCATTCATCTTACGTACCACATATACTTTTACTTTGCTACAGCTACCTTTTGGCGGAGGATCGCTCACAAGAGCTATTGGTGTAATGAAAAGTGAAGCGACATCTACGTATATGCTTGGATCGAAAACATAACGATGGGACAAGGTATCGGTGTTCAAATCGATGACGAGTAGCTGTGGCGGACAATGTTGAATGTCGCCGATAACGCCCGTATCGACTACGATCATTTGATTACACTCCGTTATCTACAAGTTGGTTAAAAGAGTGAAAATATTAAATACACCCACTTAAGCACCTAGCTAAACGGAAACCTACCGACACACGGAATACTGAGGTAATTTTTTCACAACTACTGCCATTTGAATTGTGCCAACTGTAGTCGGGATATGGCAGAAGTACTGGTCCATTCTCCTCAGTTTTGTCAGTCACCACCGCCAAAGTATACGGAATGCCTGTGGTGAATCTGGGTGTTGTCGTAAATACACGTTTTCCCTTTTTCGCTAAAGAGTGTGTGGAAAATGATATGATTTTGTTATGGTTATTTATGTTGACACATTACTTACAGTGGTAATCGACCGCCACATCGATGGGTGTTGCATTTTCAGGTACTAAGTTATCATTGTCGATTGCGTCTTGACGATCTTCCTTCGTAGCGAAGCCATAGACAACTTGCTTCCACTCATAAAGAACCTCCACCTTGCGTATTTTAGCGCTGAGTGTGGCGTGCGGCGTTAGTGCCAATATCAGAGTAACGAAGAATGCTCTCCACATAATGCTGGTTCGGCTTGTGAAATTTCGAAAATGAATGAATAGCCTTTATAACGTACGTCTACTAATTTGTTGATGGACTGAAAGAAGAATTCAAATAGAACTATGAGAACGCTAAATAATCCCAACTAATGTAAACATTTTTTGCATTAATTTTGAGACATTTAGTACTCTCGAATCGACAGTTCTTGATCGGATAAATACAAGAGTCCGAAGAAATTGTTCAGCTGCTGTTGAAAACGAAGTTAATGTTTGTTCCTGTTTTATTTGCAAACTTACCCCAAAAGAACTTTAAAGATCCGAAATCAATGGTGTATTGACACGATAATTTCAACCGTTTCGAGAGCTTTAAGCGTGTGTTTGTGAATTGCCGTACGGCAATTTTAAATTTAGCTAAAACTATTTAATTTCAGAAGTATTAAGATTCTGTTCTAGCATTTTTTTTTGCTATGTTTTTTAGGATATTCTATATTTTTTAGAGAATTGTTGTCAACTGCTTATGTCTTCCTAGAAGTTGACTGATGTTTTGTGGGAATTAGCACACTTTTATATATGGTTCTTTTTTCACAGTGAAATTTATTCACATCTATTTTAAGTTCAAGTGAAGGCACGTTTTCCCCTTAAATATGTAATAAATTGTTTGAAGAAAATCACGGTTTAACGAGTAACAGAAAATTTTAATTTTAATTGAAAATCAATATTAACTATAACATTGTTATATATTGCCATAGGAGATAATTGTATTATATAAAAGGTGAACCATTTCGAGGTTCCCTGGCCGTGGCGACGTATCAGATGGTTGTTGGTCATCCGTTGAGTCCAATTTTCGATGAATCGTTCGAGCATAACACGCGTGATGTTTTACTCCAAGGCCTGAACCGAAGCGGTATTGTCCATTTAAGACTTTACATTTCCAAAGAGGAAAAAGTCAAACGGTGTAATATCACACGATCTTGGCGGCCAACCGACCGGCCCGAAACGTGAAATTTTCTGCTCACCGGAATGTTCTCTCATTAAATCCACTGATTAGTGCGATGTGTGTGAAGTGGTGCCGTCTTTTTGAAACCAAATGGCGCCGAGAGCAAGATGTTTGATTTCAGGCATCAAATAGTCGGTTATCATGGCCGATGATTCCACCGGTCCACAAGCCAAATCAAGCTGTTGTTTTTTCTAAACGAAATTGCGGCTCTTGAATTTCGTCAGTGTTCACGAATCCTAAGATATCTGAATGGCAGAGATGTACAATTTTTTTGGTTGGCTAGCCTATGTCCGAATTTTTGGTGAACGTTCTACAGTCTAGAGTGACGTGCAATATTTATGGCCTGTTGTTATTGCTTACAATATCCCAGAAAGTTTCGTTTAAACTCAGCGATGGTTTATTGAGATTAAGTTACTTTGGTCAGTGATGGATATTATGTGGTCAATGGGGCTGATATGAAAACTTGTCGGGACTGAGCAGAAGGGTTGGCAAGAGTAAATAAAAATGATTTTATTTATTAATTAACTTAGGTTGCGATATGAAAAGTAAAAGATTGTGGTATAATATTTTGTTCTCTTCCGAACTATCGATTCACTCTTAGCTATTTAACCGTACCGTTACGGCATCTATTCGGTTTGAAAAAATGGGATCAAGGCGGGATCAAGAGCGAGGCATAAACGTGTTGATATTCTATTATTGAATTAACATTACATTAAAGGTTTAATAAGTAACATTCTGTGGTATTGGTAAGTCAATAACTAATTGATAATTTATAATGCATGTTACCATTCTAAATGGTGGAGAGCGTGGATATTGTTATCAACTCTTGTTTCAGACTACCAGACCACTGTACCATTATTAAAGCAGAAGTGGCAACCATTCAGGAAGCAGCAGATGTACTTCTACGAATTGCGGCTTCTTTTAAGGAAGTATGCATCCACTCCGATAGCGAAGGCTACCCTTGACCTGTATAGCCTTGAGTTCGCTGACATCAAGCTCAAAGCTAGTAAAGAGTGTCTGACCTTATCAACAGCAGCATCAAGCTACTTCCATATTAAACTTGTTTGGGTTGCCTGGCCACAGCGGAATGGTCAGAAATTGTAAAGTCGATAAGTTTTCAAGAAAAGGCAAATTCCATTAAGTTAGGCACGAGCAAGGGTTACCGTGTCTTCGTGTATTGGGGTGCTGGACTTATGGGCTTCGCGCGAGCTCATTAAGTGTTGCTCAGCAATCTGCTGCTGTAGGGTTGCGATAGCTTTCTAGCGCAGAGTGGAAAGTAAAAGCTCTATTAAACTGTTAGCTCTTATCAAGGCTCATATTACCACAATAATAGGCGTCCTATTTAAATACTGTCCTATTGGCACTCAAAGGTTTTGTAGGATGTAACTTGTTAAAATTGCAAGAAGAGATAGAAACATCTAAGCACTTTCCATCCATTGTCCGGCTTTCACCAGATTGGGGTTGCAGCATTGGCTGGAATTGATATGAGCCGCCTCAATAAACTTGTGTCGGGCTCAAGGTATTTTATCGTTATTCGAATGTCTTTTTGATGTCTGTTCGTCTGTCTGTACGAATCAGCCCTTTCGTCTTTTGAGATATCGATCTGAAATTTTGCACACGTCCTTTCTGTTCAAGAAGCTACTAATTTCTTGGAATATAGGAATAGGGGTGTCCGATGTGTAGGGTTTGTAGGGCCTACAAACAGGGACTCATTGCATGCTGGACATATATTTGATATGTCGGGGTCGATTATGGAAAACAGAAGTTTAATCTGCTACAGTATTCAGAACGTAGCTGCGCAAGGATCACTCTCGATTCTCGCGACAACTCGAGCTCATCGTCTGCAGTGGGTAATGGTTTGGCTCCAAGTACGCCATTCACTAAGAGGGAGTCGGTGAAGGTGTTTATGGCTTGGAAGTTTCGAGATGTAAAAGTTAAAGAGCAATGGGGAGAAGGCACCACTCAGCGGAACACCTTGTTTAATTTTTCTCAATTTAGAGTTTTTACCTCGAAACAGTACGGATGATTGTCGACCGCTCAGATAGACTATAGTCCTCCTATTTAGTTTTGGAAGTAGCGTAGATTTTATAATGTTCTCAAAAAGCGTTGTGTGGTTGACTGTGTCCAATACTACGAGAATCGTCCTCTTGCAAGGTGATTTTCGGTTGAAGCTATGAACTATCTGGGCGTTTATGACGCTAAGTGCTGTGGTGGTGCTGTGCACTTTTCGGAAGCCATGCTGGTGGTTTGCTAGACTCAGGTATTGTGTGAAGGTTGGGACTAGCAAGGCCTTTACTATTGGGTAGAGGAGAGTTATCGGATGATAAGACTCCCCTTTGTTGGCGGGTTTCATAGCTTTTAGTATTGGGTCCACTTTTCAGATTTTCCACAAATCTGATATGTGAAGATGGGTCAGCGATAGGTTGAGGACCTTGATGAGGAAGCTTACTGTCGTGAAACGTATTTGCTATAGCATCAGCATGTTAATTCCATCAGGACCAATGGATTTGGACAATTTTGCATTGTTGATAACATTCTGAACCTGTTCATCAGTGAAAGTAACTGTTACGCAGTTTTTTGGCATTTTGGTAAGCTTTAGAATAAGATTGTCATTTATTTTCCGTGATGAGGTGCCTAGTTATCAGTAGTAATCTCAAATTGTGAACTAATAGTAAATTAAAATTGTTTCTTTTCTGTTTTTGTTATCATAACTGTTCAGTCAATCAGTAAATTTGTCAATAACATTTTCCAACGTCTCTGCCATTATTACACTTCCCAGAAAAGCATTTGTGTACTAAAATTTTGCTAAAATTTGTTGACCACGCATTACTATGATTTTTTTTATAATTACATTACAGTTAACTTAAGTGAAAACGTCTTTCCTTATTTTTTTTCTGCTTAAAAAATACGCATCCGGGTGAAACCAGAAAGACAAAAACCGTCAAACTGTCAAAGAAGCATTAAGCGAAGATTAACAATCAATCTGAGGCAACGCATAAATCTCTCCTAAGAAGATACTAAAAAGCAAATATGCCAAAACTCGTCACGTATTTGGATGCCTTATAAATTATAAGCACTTAGGAAGAAAATTCTTTTGTTAATGCTTTCCTTAAGTTGCAAAATGCGTAGGCTGATATTGAAGTACGTTGGCACGTAGTTACAATGTTTTTAGGCTAAATAGGAAGTTATCGGAAGAGTAATGGCACGTGACGTAGCAAGCTAAAAGCTAGGGTGCGAAGTGTTGAAGGGCGCGTCAGATTCAAAAAAGATGTTCTTGCTTCATCCAAATTTCTTTCAGGCAAACAGTTAAAAGGAAACATACAAATACAAAGAAAACTTGGGTGAACTCTGAGTGAAAGACACATTATAACCATTTAAAAACATTTGACTTCTTTATTTACGTTTGGAAATTTTGTTAGCAATACTATCAAATACTCACTTACAAGGCAATCTGTGAAGATGCGGAAACCCTTCGAACAGCAGATGGTAATTGTAACTGATCATGAAGTAAGGGTATGCATAAACTTTTCAAAGCTATCTTCAAATAAAAGATAATGCGTTGACAAATAAAAAGGGAAACCATCAAGAAGCCATGCGACAACTGTTGAAGGCAGCGAGTGGCATTCATTCAAGGCAAACTCGGAGAAATGTTAAGTAGAGCAATAGTGCTAAAGAAGGTATGTGGGAGTCTCTTTTGATAAAACGACAACCTTACAAGGGACAACAACACAAAAAAAAGCAAGTCCACAAAGAAGCAAAGGGAACGCAAACTAAACAGAAAGAAAACAAGACAAGAACTTGAAACTCTAACAGCTATGACCTTCCCGAAGCAGCTGTTTTCACAAACAACCATGTAACCAATTCGCCGCGATTGAGCGCATTGTTAGTACCACTAGAGCACTGTTGCCTGCTCTGGTGCGATTTGTCTTTGCTCATGGTATGCGGTCTTTTATTTACTCATGAATTGGTTTTAGCTTCTCTCACTGTCGTGTTTGTAGTAGCGGCGAATTGTGGCAAGAGAGCGCAATTAATAACAGTATGGCAACGCTGTGGGTGCTCAGTAAACTCAGTTGATAGAGAAAAGTGAACACAATTTACAACAAAAACTGGTTTGTTTATGTTTCCGCTGATTCTTATCAGCGGCTGCCGCATTGCGATTTTCTCAGCTGAACTCATTTTGGGCATCAGCGTTTGCGTCGCCGTTCGACAACGCTGCTGCGTTCGATTAACAGCGGCAGAAGCAGTAGCAGCGACGGTGACAGCTTCGACAGCAGAATTCGCAGCAGCAAAGCAGACGTCCACTGGCGGCGCATGAATGGCGTTTAGCCCTTTTGCCTCTGTTACCGGTAATGTGCACGTTATTCGGTTGCAAAACATTTCGATGTATTAATAGAAGAGGAAGAAGTAGAGAACTTCTACTTTGAATTCTCTTCGGACATTACTCATTCGCCGTGTTGTACAATTTTAAAGCGACCACACAACTTGCTGGCTAAATTTATTTTAATGTACGAGTACAAATACTAATTTATTATATTTACAGCTGTGAAGTATAAAAAATTTGAAATTACATGCAGAAGTGTTCAAAACAGGAAAAAGTGAATTTTGAAAATATTTAGAATATTATCGGTTTTGGAAAATAAATTTCAAATTGGACTTAATTTTTTTAAAAACTTTTTTAGTATCAAAAGTTTTACAGTTATAAATAATTAAATAATAATAAATATATATATATATATTACATACATACATATAAATGTACATATACATATGTATATATGTACATACATATATATACATGTACATATATAGCAACTGCCAATGGGGATGACATGATATTGATAGCACGTGGCGGCCATGTGTGTTTACAGATTTGTGTCAAATTTTCTTAGTGTGCTCAGCAAAACTTGTCATTTCATCATGTCTGCTTACATTTAAGTTAGGTTAGTTTAGGTAGTGGGGTTGATCCAAAATCGTTGAATCTCACTTGGACAGAAATTCGTACTTTGTGTTACCCAAAAACTCGTAAAAGAGTTCTAATGATAAACGTATTAAGGCGGTTAATGTCTATCTCAGAAACCTTGCTGGGTTCGCCTTAGATGTGTCGACCAAAATATTACAATCTTAGTGTGGAAGAAGTTGGGCAAGATGATGACCTCTTACGGCTCGCTCCGGTCCAGAAGCTTGACCAGCGCTTACTTAGCTTACTGGCGGTTCAATGGTTCAACGCCAGAACGCAAACAGACATTGGAGGACCAACCCAACTCTAGTGGAATGATATTGAGGAAATGTTGCTCTCCCTAGCCAGCTCATCGGCTTTGCAATTTCAGACGATTCTGTTGCCTATGAGGTCATGTACTCCTGGACTAGTTTTGAGCAGACAGTCAGCAAGCTATTACAGCCACTCGGCAGTGAGAGCGAAAACACACTTCTCTGAAGAAGGTTGCACTCTGCAACCGTATATCGATTGTTGCCTTAATGGCAGGCACCTCCGCTTAAAAGCCGGTATAATGATTTGGAAATCTGAAAGCTCCAAACAGAAGACTCCACCATCTATTCTCGCTTTTAGCTTCAATCCGTCCGTGAAACGCTTACCGCACCTTCCTTTCAACGGCTTCGCCCCGTCTTAAACCCCTCGGAAGTGTGTGAGTCGTGAAGAAACCGTCAAGAGAAGGTTTTTGCGGAGTCGTGATCTAGCGTGCTCAGAGCTCCTCATATAACCAGTTTCCCTAAGTCTAATAGCAGCCTTAGCCGCCAGCAGCTACCAGCTATGTCTACAGGTGCAACGTGTAGAATACAATTTAATTTAATTTTTGGGTTGTCTTTAGCGCACAAAACGTGGCAATTAGGACCTCTATTTGAAAATGCTCCAGTTGCTTAGCTAGTGTGATTCTTCCAAGAGACTTCTACCACAGAACGACCCCATAAGCATTATTGGCTTAACTATGGTTTCATAGTCAGAGCTTGGAAATTGACCAAAATTATTACGCAAATTCACATTCTCCGGTATCTACTTACTGTAAGAGATCTGCGCGCACAAAATTATCATCTCAGATGAGCCCCATTTCTGGCTTAAGGGCTTCGTTAACCAACAAAATTCTCACTACTGGGGTGAGCCAAATCTTCGTTGGGCAGGAAATGCCGGTACTATCAATATTAATGTTGACTTATTTTCAAAAAGGGTGGTGCATCTTCTCATGTTTCACGCTTAACATGGACATATTGCGTGCAAAGTTTGGTGATTCCTTAATTTTGCGAAATGACTCATTCAAAATCAAGCCTCTAGATTATGTGCTCTTGGTGTACTAAGTCAAAGGCTTAAGCCAATTATTTATCAACAATTGAGGAGCTTGAAGACAACATTCAGCGCACTATGCCGAAATTCCAGTAGAATATCGGAGTAAACTGGTAGAGATATGTAAACGTTACCATGGTGACAATTTGATCAACTTTTTGCTGAATTCATGTAAAATCATATGCATATTACGAAAAACAATAAATTTAAATAGTTAGTTTTTAAAACCCAAGGGTTTTTTGCATTCAATTTCCTACAAAATTGATCAATTTCAAGAAGCTGGAAGTTTTGAATTTTTCTATCTGATAATAAGATAGAGATATGTATAAGACTATAAGGTTTGGAGAGGTTTTGTTAGAAGTGTCTATGAACCTATTTTTCAGAGTACCGAAGAGCGAAGAACTTATACTCGTATTTTTTGTTCCTCTCTAATATGTGTATATACTCGTATATATCTTTATCTATGTGTTACACAGTGCAAAATAATGTGAATGGCTTTAATTTACGAGGAAAACTAATGCATTTTGAATGTGAGCTTGCTGAATATTTGTTGTACAGCAACAATCGATTTATTTCTGCTGAAATTCCACTCGCAAGCTGATAACGTATGTTTATTTTCAAACTTAATTTGGTAACCAAGTTATTGATTAATTATGTAAGCATATACTTGTATACATGCATATTTCAAAGCGATTAAGATGCAGTATTTACTATACGAAATTACATATGTGTAAGTACATGTAGATATTCTTAAATTGCAATTTAGACACATAGTTCCTTCAAGTCAAGTCTCTCAAGTGTCACAATGTCATCAAGCAATTTGTCATTTAATTAAATTCCCAAACACTTACACACAATTACAGATGTTTGGCTGTTGAGTGTTTGTTTGTTAGTGTGTAACTAACCGCTGCTCACAGTCATGCCATTGGGTCTCGTGGTTTGACACTTGGTTGACAGATTTGTGGCCACAGCATGATAATGTTGACATTGTGGTCCAGAATTTCGGCTTCTAACACTTGTGTTTGACCAACTATGTGTGAGTGTATGCAAACAGTATTGCCACTTTGTGTGCGAAAGAGGTGATAGTACCTACCAGTTCATATCTACCAGTTAATTTCCGCATTCGCAATACATCGTTGGGAGATAATGTGCAGTGCTCCAATAAAACTAATACAAAGATTTTCTAAATTTAAACTTCCGGTTGGCTTTAAAACGTATTATCGGTCATTACGTAACACATCCTCAGAAAAGACATAGTGCAAGTGAGCATGACCACCTGCTTATTTTCACTCGGTCTTTCTTTTTCGGTATACGTCAAACCACTAACGAGTTCTGTTGCATTTTATGGTTAAATCTTTTATGAAACTGCTGTCATTTACAGCCAATTGGGTAATAATTGTTGCGTAATTTGTTGGCATTTACTTCGCTTAATTGCCATTAAAAAGAGAAGATGAGGCAAACGAAGAAAACAAAAGATATTTCAGCGAAAACCAGACAGAAGGAATAGAACAGTTAGTGATTTTTATTTTGCTTTTCACAGTTTCATTTTATTTACTTTCGGTTTTGCATTTTGTTTTGTTTCAAAAACTTCTTTTGGATACAGCAATTTATTTTTGGCCTATTGCCTTAATACGTGCGTTCATTCCGTTGCGGTTGTAGCCTTAACATAAAACTAAATTAAAAGAAAAACCAAAAAACGAGGTCAAGAAAAAGTAAGGAAAAGCTAAGTTCCGGCATAACCGAACATTTTGTGGTTTTGTAACTTGCAAGGCTTAAGGGGCAATACCAGTGTAACCCATGAAAAATTAAGCGATTTTCGTGAATTTTTTTTAAAGGACTCAATCTAATGTTTAAAAATTTTTTGAACATGAAAAAATATATTTTCCGCTATATTTTAAGTTTTGTTTTTTTTAATATTGAAAAATAACGGATTTATGTGCTGTCTTCAGCGGTGGCAAAAAAAAAGTTCCCCAACTGATAACATGATTCCGGCCAAATGAGTAACTGAAACAAGAAAATTCAAAAAGGTTATTAAAATCGAAGATATTTCCTATACAATAATTGTAAAAATATCCAAAATTAACAAAATGGCGTAGTTAAGAAAAAAGTATCGTTTTTTTTAGGTAAAAATGGTCGTTTTTTAATTCTAAATTGACAATTTTCAACCAATCAAAAAGAACGTAAGTCATTGTAGAGTAAATATATGCAAGCGATAGCTCAATTGAGCTATGATGTCAGCAATTTCGAAAAATGTCGTTTCGAGAAAAAGGTGTTTAAAGATTTATATCTGCGAACGGTCGCTCTTTAGACCGCTGCCATCGATTTTTTGAAATTGTCACACTGGTATAGCCCATTAAAGCCAAGGAAGTACCTTCCAGTACATAAGGCTTGTTAGTTATATGGGGCCTAAAAAGAGTTCTCATCCGATTTTATTCATTCTAATCACAAACATGCACTCTTATAAGAAAAACACAATTTTATTAAGATAACTAAAATATTGGTCGGCATATGCGGTATAAAGTCACCCGGAAAGTTAAAAAATCTTTATATTAGGTATACCGGCGTTAATGCCGCACAAACATACTACTATCAGAAAATAATTCTCTATACATTTCAATTATATATCTCACACATTGACAGATATTTTCGGTAAAAGGTCAATTATAAGAACTGGGTCCACATATTCAATTCCTAGTGGCAAAAATGGTTTGTTCGATTTACGCAATTTTTAGTCATAAGATGGCATACCTCAAATGCTCTACTCGTGCAATGTTTTATATTAGTTTATTCTTGTATACTATTCTATATTTTCTTTGTATACTAGCTCTATAAGTAGGCGTGGCTGTAGTCCGATTTCACACAATTTCCACTCTAACATAGGGATATCCGTAGAATGTTATACAACCCAATTTGGTTGTACTCGGTTTGGGCGGGTTTCGAGATATGTGTTTTCAACTAAAAGTGGACCATTAAAGGCCTCTGCTTGTAATAAAAATAATATATTTAAAAATTTAATGTTTAGCCAATCGAAATGTCATGCTAGAAAAAATATAAAATTTTCTCGCTAGCGGTATTTCAAAATATCAATTATTGTCATTTAGTCCAAACTCACACTCACAACTTATCATAATGCTTGTCATAAAAATTATTTTTGTATTATATACAGAAATGAGCTTACGTAATTACAATTCTCAACACTTGGATTACTCACAACGTGTCATAAAATAATCGTAAATCATAAAATCATAAATTTTTGTACTAGTTTAAAAAATTGGTTGTTGGATTGCATACTAAAATAAGTTTACGCAAATACAACTCTGAACGCTACGGATCGTTATAGCCTATAACTTTATGAGGCAATGTGAAACCCCTAACTATGTTTTCGGTTCGTTATAAATTTATGACACTATATGAAAGCTCTAACTAAATGCTATAGAGTAATTGCTGTACAAGGTTCCATTTAATGAGATAGTCTCAATAAAGAATATTATTCTTTATTTATTATTTTTATATTCGAAAGTGAATTTTTAAAATTTTTATACTTCCTTGAAATTTTGAGGGGGCAGATTTCCGGCATAAAAAGGATAACATATTATACTTACATCTGTATATGTTTACAAGTATCCATATACTCACATAATTAAATAAATTACCTTGAAGCGTACCCTTTTTATAATTTGAACTAAATATTTATTTCATCCAACAGCATTTGCCTTTGCTCTTCAATTGAATTACCAAGTTGCTAACGAGGAAAACAAAGCTCAACTGAAATTATGAAAACCTAAATGAATTGTAATGCATACAAATATTACTGCAATATTTTAGACGAAAAGTTGAGTAAGCTACTCGACGGTGAAGGGCAGCTTGCTCGAGTTCTCGATAAAAGTGTTGGTGTGTGCTTATTTCCTTCTACTGTGCTAAACATTTTGACGCAAATTTGCAATTACATATCAATTATGTTTTATCTGTTATAAACGGGTGTCTTAAGGAAATTTGTAAGTTAGTTAGTTTAGGTTGTTTTCATTGTTTCAATAACGAAATTGGTTTCATCGCAAGCATTTGTGTTAATCCACCAGCGATTTCTGACTTATTTTCCGGTAAGTGACGAAAAGCAATAAATAAATGCTAATTAAGAAAGTCGGAAGCAAAATTTCGATTATGAATTTGCGATTTGTTGAAACTTTTGATTCCCTTGCACTTGAAAGAGGGAAGTAAAGGTCGCTCGTTGCGAGTTGTAAATTTAATGCATGAGTGACCGAGTTGTATTGCGAAATATGACAACGATATTATTTCAGCTTCTAAGTATGGTTAGATGTACTTAAGGGAGTGAGATTGCGAGGGGAATTATATAGAAACACAGTATTAAAATGCGATTAAAAAATCCACGACAAATTTGAGTACTTTCAATATCAATTTGATTCAATCATTTACACTCTGGGGGTTTCCGTTGTTGATTTTCGGAAGTAGTCTCTCAGTTTTTGAGCTATCGATCTGAAATATTGCAAAAGCTCTTTTGCTTCCAAGGTGCTGCTCATTTGTCGGAACTCGCGATATCGGTCCGATCGGAATCAATACTTTTACGGCAAACTTTTCCATTAGTGGAGATATCTTCACGAAATTTTCGTATAAGTGAAAGGTATTGTATCTTCGTTGTTTCTGTTTTTACCATAAAATGGAAGGAGAATGCTCCTACGTAAACAAGCTCTTTACCTTTAATTTAAATCGTATCTAAATTAACTTTGGAAAATAACGGACATTCATAAAGTATATAAGTTAAATTGGATTAGTCTGGTAGGCCAATGAGCCACGAAGCTAAATACCCTTCACAGGTGCATTTCTGTTAGTAACTATGTGTTCAGTTTGTATGGAAGCTACATATATGCCATAGTAATCCGTTCTGAACAATTTTTTGGAGATTATATTGTTACCTTTAGCAGTAATCCATTCCAAATTTCGTGAAGATACCACGTCCAGTGCGAAAGTTTTCCATACAAGCTCTTGATTCCGATCGTTCAGATTGTATGGCAGCAATATGCTATAGTGCTCCGATATCGGCAGTTCCGACAAATAAGCAGCTTCTTGAAGATAAAATGACGTTTGCAAAATTTCAAAACGATATCTTAAAAACTGAGGGGCTAGTTCGTATATATACAGACAGATAGACGGACAGACAGACCCACTTGGCTAAATCGACTCAGCTCGACATACTGATCATTTATATATATACTTTATACGGTCTCCGACGCTTCCTTTGGGTGTTACAAACTTAATATACCTTGTTCAGGGTTTAAAGATCAAGCTCAGCTGAAATAAAGAGCCAAGCAAAGAAGCTTGAGTTTTTATTGCACCAAAACTATATGGGGGTTAAGGGACGTATTAGCGCGATGCAACCCTGTTTGGACATACAGACATACCATTGTCAGAGAAGGATTATCCCTTAATTTCAATTATATATATCTGACATTGACCGACATTTTCGATCAAAAATCAATTATAGATACTGGGGTCCAAATATTCGGTACCTATTGGCTTGTAAACTTTCAGTTGGATTTGAACGATATTTGGTCTAGAAGTGGCGTACACTATGGGCATTAGTCGTGCAAAGTTTTATCACGTTATAATAATTGCTTATTGATTTGTGTACAGGAAAGTGGAAGAATCAAGATAATTTAAAGTTGTGCTTTATGAGAAGCAGGCATGGTTGTTGTTCGATTTCGCCCAATTTCGCTCTGTGAGATGAAAGTTTGTGAATAATGCCATGTGCTTAATTTCGTCGAAATCGGTGGGTCGGGTTCTGGGATATCACCAAAAAGTAGACGGTGCTATGCTTATCGTTCAATTTTCATACCCTATTAAGCGCTCTCATACCATCTCGGAGGTAAAATTTATTGTCTCTGGCGTATTTAGTTATTGATTTTTTGCGCGTTTAGTAGTTTTTAACAGTACCCATATGTGGGGAGTGAGCGGAGTTATCTTCTGATTTCATCCAATTTCACACTGTCGTATTAGTTCTTATTATACTTGTGCAGGGCGAATTTGGTTATTGTAACTTTTTTGGTGTAGGACATATGTATGTATTTCAAACTTTTTTTGTTACTTACGAAAATATCAAAAAAGTCGACAAAGTAATTTTGGATGATCGTAAAGTGAAGTGGTTCGGATAGCAGGCACTCCAAAGATATTAACTGAACGATGGAGGTTTAAAAATGAGCCGAAGCTGAAGCCGAGAAAAAACAAAATTAGCTAAAGGTACTGAAGGCTATCCAATTTGATCAGATATAACTGTAAAATATTTTCTGACATTCAAGAATATATTTATTTATATAAATATTATATGTACCGAATATGAGACGTTTTATTGTTACTATTCTCTCGCTATTTCCAAGCATTGAAGGCGTCACGGAAGGCATTCTCCGGAATAGCATTGAGAGCCGAGGTGGACGCTGCTTGGATCCCATCTGTCGTCTCAAAATGTTTGCCTTTCATCGGCCTTTTCAGGCAAGGAAACAAAAAAAGTCCAGGGGCTACATCTGGTCTATAGGGCGGCTGCGTTGGGATGCCGGCCTTGCACCACTCACAGAACACGACGCGCGAAATTGTTTGTCCTGACTGTCCAGGTGCTCGGAGACATCGGGCAAGCAGCTCGTTTGTTAGCTAGGAACGAAGTACAGTCACGGCGGAAGAAAATCAGTCCTATTACTTTTCGGACAAACAATCTCTTGAACATTGCCACTGAATTAATGCACCGCAAACACTTTTTCGCCGATGACACTCGGAGATGACAGTGCAAGAGCAAATAATAAATAATATTCTTTCATTTATGTACTTGTATATATGTATAGCTCGGGAGAAGAAAATATAAAATACAAAGTAATTTATACATAAACATATAGTATGTATATACATAATGTTGATTCTCGCAAGAACCGTTGGCATTTATTACATATTTTATGAGCATTGAACTGACATTAGAGGAATATAATAACTCTGAAATAATGGAACATGTGTACATATTAAGAACTCGCGCGAGGCATTCGCCAGCTATCAGTCGAAATAATCGAACGAGTCATCGAAAATCGGAATCAACGGATCGACCATCTAAGACGTTACAGCGGCCAACATTTGAAAGAGATAATCTTCAGAAAATAAATGCGGAAGAATATTAACTTTTATTGGTATCCATTAATACAATATAGTTGGAGTGCTAATAAATGTGCTTGAATTCGAAAACTCTACTTTGTGCTTACAAAATCTCCATCGAGCTTTCTGCTAAATGGTTATAAGGTGCATATATAATACTACTTATGATTACTGTGCAGTAATTTTCAACAAAAGGTTTTCACAATACCATAATTGACCAAGCGTTTGCAAAATGTGAAGATCAGTTAGTCACTCTGAGATTCATTTGAGGAGGACCCTGAATTACTTTGAGATTCATCTGAGGAGGACCCTGACTCGCTATGAGATTCATCTGAGGAGGACACTGACACGCTATGAGATTTATCTGAGTTAGACACTTTCTGTATGTCATCAAGAGGTCGACGCAAAAGGCGGAAGTTAACTTCATTGAAATCTAAAGTGCCTCTGGAGATTTTCTGCGGATTACCGAAACATTAGCAGTAAACCCTAACAAAAACAGAGACATACTTATACAATCAATGACTTACCTGAAAACGATTCGACGTCATCCATAATTCCTCAATGCCGGCTTTGTTTTTGTGCACCTTCATGCCGCTTACAAACTCAATCAGTTTCGGGTCTGCTGGTATATCTAACTCAGTTTTAGGTGTGTACGGCTTATTCGGACTCCAACGAGTCAACTTGATTGGATTGAATGTAACAAAGTAGAGATTGTTTTGACTGTCCATCGCATGAGCGGCACATGAGCTGCTACGTTCTCCCACCCGACGAAAAGCATACGGCACGGCTTCCACATTCTCCTCAAATACGGTACGGTTGTTTATGACGCTCAGCGGCACCGAATACTCGTTTATAGAGGCTAATGGATGGAAGTAGAGCTTTTTTCCATCACTGGCCAAATCAAATATGCCATCCATTTGAATGAATTTCTCATCGGCAATTGTGTGTAAGCCTTGATCAGGATCGGGATACATAAATCTATTCTCGACACGCCAAGCTGCATCCAATTCCGAGTCATAAACAACCAGACCATGAAACGTGACATCGGCCTTCAATGATTTATTAGTACAGGAAAAAAGGCGAGAAAAATGATAAGCATAAGAGTTAATAAAGAGTCAATAGCAACTAACTACGTGAGTAGAAAGTTTGAGGAGCATTCATCTTACGTACCACATATACTTTTACTTTGCTACAGCTACCTTTTGGCGGAGGATCGCTTACAATAGCTATTGGTGCAATGAAAAGTGAAGCGACATCTACGTATATGCTTGGATCGAAAACATAACGATGTGACAAGGTATCGGTGTTTAAATCGATGACGAGTAGCTGTGGCGGACAATGTTGAACGTCGCCGATAACGCCCGTATCGACTACGATCATTTGATTACACTCAGTTATCTACAAGTTGGTTAAAGGAGTGAAAATATTAAATACACCCCCTTAAGCACCAAGCTAAACAGAAACTTACCGCCACACGGAATACTGAAGTAATTTTTTCACAACTACTGCCATTTGAATTGTGCCAACTGTAGTCGGGATATGGCATCAGTACTGGTCCATTCTCCTCAGTTTTGTCAGTCACCACCGCCAAAGTATACGGAATGCCTGTGGTGAATCTGGGAGTTGTCGTAAAGACACGTTTTCCCTTTTTCGCTAAAGTGAGTGTGGAAAAATGATGTGATTTTGTTATGGTTATTTAAGTTGACTTATTACTTACAGTGGTAATCGACCGCCACATCGATGGGTGTTGCATTTTCAGGTACTAAGTTATCATTGTCGATTGCATCTTGAAGATCTTCCTCCGTAGCGAAGCCATATACCATTTGTTTCCACTCATAAAGAACCTCCACCTTGCGTAGTTTAGCGCTGAGTATGGCGTGCGGCGTTAGAGCCAATATCAGAGTAACGAAGAATGCTCTCCACATAATGCTGGTTTAGTTCGTGAAATTTCGAAAAATTAATGAATAACCTTTATAACGGACGTCCACCAACAAAATAGTAGATGGACTGTAAGGAAACTTCAAAAAGAGCTATGAGAACCTTAAATAATCCCAACTATTCTAAAAACTACCTAATTTCTTTAGCAACTACTTATTTACTTTCTTTCAAATTGAACATGTGTTGTATTTGTAATTCTCATTGCTTATTATTATGTCACAAGACAGGTATTTCGGAATAATAATATAAATTATTTATTATTACACATATTCTATTTTAACCTTCCCGAGTCAAACATTGTCAAAATATGTAATTTTGAGACACACTTCACACACTTACTAGAGTTCGTTTCAATGCCGAGTCGATTCGAAAGTAGGTTAATTAATCCTTTCTCTAAAAGTAATATCCGTTGAACTTATAAGGTACGGCCGATATTAGACAACTATAGCAAATAGTCGGAATCAAATGTTTGTATGTAACACATTATCATTTGACGATATATTTTTGCATAGGTAAGGCAACAATGCAATCTTCGAAGAAATAATATATAGCTGACAAACAAATTGAGCTTTCGAAGTTCATATTAAGAACCTTTCGTATTTTTGAAGCGTTTTATAGCTTCGATTCAATCAAAGTTAAAGTGTGTTCTGGTTTCATTTGCAAGCTTACCCCTAATGAACTTTTAAGATCCCAAATCAATGGTGAGCCTATTGACACAATAATTTTCACCGTTTCGAAAGTTTTAAGCGTGTATTTCTGAATTGCTGTAGAAGTTGACTGATGTTCTGTAGAATTTAGCACACCTTTATATATTGTTCTTTTTTCACAGTGAAATTTATTCATTAACAGTACATCCGTTTCAAATTTAAGTGAAGGCACGATTTTTCCTTAAATATGTAATAAATTGTTTGAAGAAAATCACTTACTAATAAATGCCAGGTGATAACGGTTTAACGAGTAAAAGAAAATTTCAATTTTAGTGGAAAATTAAAATTAACTATAACATTGTTATATATTGCCATAGGAGATAATTGTATTATATAAAAGGTGAACCATTTCGAGGTTCTTTAATTTTTTAAAGAAAAAACACAGAAACTTCAAATTTAATGGTGAATGTGTTTTTATCATTCGAATGAACATTCTTTGGCATTTACTTTTTAAAGATTATCTGTTAGATAGTCTATCTGTTGAGGACGAATGACACGCGCTTTGATCCCAGGCCTGTTTCGAAGCGGGTTTGTTCGACTTTAGACTTTACATATCCCCATAGGAAAAAGTCTAACGATGTGATGTCACACGATCTTGGTGCCCAATTGACCGGTCCAAAACGTGAAATTATCTACTTACCGAAGTGTTATCTCAATAAATCCACTGATTGATCCCTTGTGCGGGAAGTGATTGTTTACATACATATTAAGCCAGAAATGGGTCCAAAATTTAGCTCGAAAATGTCGGATCGTTTCGGAACTTTTCAAGAGAACATAAATCGAAGCGATGTCAGTTGGGAAGGTCGAGCGGCTTTAGTTTTGCACAATCTGTATTTTGTACTCTTTCAATTTAAGATTTCGGCGTATAATGCGCCAAGTCGTTCCCTACGTCTGCGAAGTTCGCCGAATCGACTCTCCACGGTCTTGGTGGACACTCTCATATACAGCTGCTATATTTTCTTCACTGCTTGCTGGACGTGATCTATTTGGTGGGATATTATCCGATGATGAACGCTGAGTCTTAATATGCGTGATGGTGTTACCAAGACAATGCTCAGTAGGCCGATTAAGTGGACCATTAGTTGAGCGCGAAACACATTCTTTGTGGAATGTGAATTTTCGTAATAAATTTGAAGGATTTTTAAACATTGTTTTGGCGTAAGTCTTTCCAAGATGAAATACTACGCGTAATCTGTCAAAAAATGCAATTAAAAAAAGGACCTCTACTTGGATCACCCGTTAGATGCAAGAATATTTGTGCTTTAACTTATTTCCTGCTTTCTGCCACTTTAATGGCTTTTGAACAATTTGCAGTGGTTGATATCTAGAGGCAGAAATATGGTCCTCGTCGTCTGACTGAGTAGTCGTGCGTGGGAGTGAAGACGTTTGGGCAGCAACCATATAAAATCAATCCGAGGCATTAAGCAGAAGCATAAGCCTGTACAGCTGGCATCAAGCATCTACCATCCAACGACAGTCAACCATGGCACGCAAAACCTGTGGTCCGTCAGTGAATATGTATGATAAATGATGACGATGATTCGCGTGTTAAAAACAAAAATGAATCCATTCGTAACGATGGCGACCCCTCCTTTTTTGCTTTAACAACTCATTTCCAAGCGATTCAACGGCGTTTTTCATAAATTTTCGTCCATTAGCGTCTACACCAAAAGTGGCTAATGTATTTGAGACAACAGCAACAATAACGAAAATGCAAGATACCTGGAGTGTAAAATCGGTCGGAGAAAAAAGATAAACGACTACAAATCAGTGCCAAGCAGCCTCTTCTTAACCAACTTGAGATTAAGTTATTTAAGAAGGAACATTCTGTGGTATTTGTAGGCCAATAACTATTTGATAATTTATAATACATGTTACCATTTTAAATAGTGGAGGGTGTGGATAATGTAATCAACTCTTGCTGCAGATTGCCAGACCACTTTAGGGTCTTTCAAGTAGAAGTGACAGACATCAAAGTAGCAGTAAATGTACTTTTATGAAGTTCGGCTTCTTTTCGGGAGATATACATATGTATGTACATCCACTCCGATAGCAGAGTTCACTGACAGCAAGCTTAAAGCTAGTGAAAGCGTGCATGACCTCATCAGCAGCTGCATCAAGCTACTTCCATATTAAATTTGTCTGAGGTTGCCTGGTTACCACGGAATCATCGGAAATTATAAAACTCATAAACTCGCAAGAAAAGTTACCCAAACCCATATTCTATCAGGTTGGGAATGAGCAGGGGTTCCCTTGTCTTCGTAAACGTAAAACGTAAACTTTTTAATTATGCGTCATCATTTCTTTTGTCGCCTTCAAAGTAATCTCTAGATACACTTATGCCAACGTTTTTACGTTTTTCCAGTCCTCGAAACACTATTCATAAGCATTTTTTGGGAATTTTGTTTTACCTCTTCGATCGACGTAAAGCGAGACTCATTGCAATGATTGTTGACTCGTTTGCATGTCAAACTCATACACCTATGTCTCATCGGCTGTTCTCCATTAATATGGGATCGGTAAATGCTCGATCAAGCATGTTCAAATAGACCTGTTTACGGTGTTGATTTTTTTGTTCTTTTTGAAACAAAAAAAATCAGCTTTATCGCAACGAGTCGAGCTAGAAGAGGTAGGCTTTGTATCACTCATAGGCTTGTGTTTTTGATAAAACTGAATCACCGTAAGCCTTTTTCAACATTCGCAACGATTTCGAACATGAAATTTGGAAAGCAATACAAAATTTGAGACAAATTCTTTCTTCTATATTTTATCCATTGTAAAAATCCCAACGCACTACTGAAGCAGCTGCTGTAAACAAACTGGGTGGCAGATCGTGCTCATATTTAGAATAGTAGTGAAGAGCAGTCCTGTCAACTTACGAAAATACATTTTTTTGAAATATCCTTCACCGGGAATTTAATTATAATTTTCGAGTGTTTTTTTGTCTCATTGTATGGCACCTTCTGCATATTCCGGAATTCATTAATGCGTAAATTATTTAATCAGCTCCCACTTATAGCGCCAATAGCAACCCGATTTAATTTGTCCAAAAATGACTCACTCAATATATACTTGATACTCTCACTTTAATTAATTTCCTTAATTACGAATATTAGTAATACGATTATACTAATTTAGTTCACATATACTCAACGACTTATACATACATTATATAGTAAGTATGGCATACTTTACATACGGTGCTCGCCTGGCTGGAAGCTAATTCGCCTGGCTGAAAGAAGAAACTTGAAATACCACTTATTATTTATCACAAATTAATGCTGCAGCGAGGCATAAATTGATTTCAGTTAATTGAAGCCTGTTCTCTTTAATTTACATATGTGTATGCTTACAGTAGTAGAAATAAAAATAGAAACATCTAAGTGATGATATTTTGTTATTGATATATTATTGCATGGTATCAATAGTTCGACACGAAGTTTGTAAAAACTCGATTGAAACGTCGGAAACTCTATAGATATAATATTATCTATTAATATGACTAAGTCGTGTTACTCTGGTAGCAGCGTTAATAATGCGCCTTGAAATTTAGTAGAGATAAGACTCTTACGACTATCCTTAAGCTGATAAATGGCAATGCCGCCAAAAAAGAAAGACATAATGCAAAAGGGTGAAATTATCTTCCGTTTTCTTTTTGTTTACCTTCACTGTTATGCTGAACCATTAGACAATTTGCACCGACGTCTACAAGCGTTAAATTGACGATTGCATGTGCCATTCGCGTTGTCATTCTTGTATATTTTATCCAAACAAATTTTTAGTACAACCATATATTATTGCTACTATTGCTACTGAACTGTTAGATATTTGTTTTATATTTTTTTGTTAGTGTTGCATATGTTTCTTCTTTTTTCTGGTTAACTGAAATTGAGGAAACATTTTTAGGAAATTACTCTTTGGTTAACAGTAAATTTACTGCGTGCAGTTTTGACCTTTTTACTATGCGGTCAATGACATGTGCGCATGCAACCTTTGAAGGGTTTTTTAGCTTCCTTGCAACCGAAGTAAATGTTTTTTCTTGTTTTTAATAAAATTTTCTTACGTAATTTTTGTTGTTTTTTCCTTTTTGTGTCCATCATGCGTAAAAATTACCTAACACCAGTAATAGCCGCATAAAGTAACGTTTTGTCATCGAAATTAGAAGGAAGGAGTAACATTGGCGCGAAGTGATAAAAGTAAACGGGGTGGAAAACCAACGTGGCCATTCGACACACACAACCGACATACACAACGTAAATGGGAAATCCGCTTCACAGTTTAACTTAAAATCACTGTGATCTTAAACGTAAGAGTCAAAGCCAAATACTGCTGAAAAACTCAATCTAAAGAGCGTAACGTTTGCTAAAAAGTAAAAAAATAACAGTAAAACATAAAACTGCATTCTATTGTAACTGTGTCTTGTCTAGACTTCAGCGCAGTTATTTTTGCTTAACAACCCAGTTGTTTGCAAACTACTGCGACCATTTGCTATTTTAAGGCAAATAAATCATTTAATGAAATTACCATACTTGCAACATGTTCTCCGTTATGATGACCCATAAATCATAATAAAACGTTGGCAGTCGTTGGAAAATTTTTCAAACATTTAAGTGAGTTACTACCGTAAAATAAGTCATAGACGCAGGTCCAGTGAGTGCTCCAGTTTAAATTATTATTTAAGCTAGTTAGTAATGGAGCTTATGTGTTAAAAGTTTGCCCTAAATACAAATAACTAGCAGATGACAATTGTCCATGTTATGAGACTAACATTTATGTACTATATGTCATCACATTTCATCCGAAGCTGTTGTGTTCTTTTCATTGACGGTGTTTTTTACGTAGCGGGTCCGAAACCCAGGGTACAACCCTGGGAAAAGATAATTCGCCTTCTCCCTTTAGCTCGTCTTAAAACAGATGTTTTTTTGGCTACCCAGAGGATACTTGGTCTTGGTCTTGAAAGTCGTGAACTTCTTCTTCTTCTTTACTGGCGTAGACACTGCTTACGCCATTATAGCCGAGTTAACAACAGCGCGCTAGTCGTTTCTTCTTTTCGCCACGTGGCACCAATTGGATATTCCAAGCGAAGCCAGGTCTTTCTCCACTTGGTCCTTCCAACGGAGTGAAGGTCTTCCTCTTCCTCTGCTTCCCCCGGCGGGTACTGCGTCGAAAACTTTCAGAGCTGGAGTGTTTTCGTCCATTCGGACAACATGACCTAGCCAGCGTAGCCGCTGTCTTTTAATTCGCTGAACTACGTCAATGTCGTCGTAAATCTCGTACAGCTCATCGTTCCATCGAATGCGATATACGTCGTGACCAATGCGCAAAGGACCATAAATCTTTCGCAGAACCCTTCTCTCGAAAACTCGCAACGTCGACTCATAAGTTGTTGTCATCGTCCAAGCCTCTGCACCATATAGCAGGACGAAAATTATGAGCAACTTATGGAGTTGGTCGTGAACTGCTTGAATATAAAAGAATCATCTCTAACAACTCTCACGTGAATGGTACTTAGAGAACATGGCTCCATCCTCCATGATTTTGCCCGACGATTGGAAGTGGAGTGATTGGAGTGTCCTCAGCCCAATCAAAAAAAGATAGACCCCATAATCTGCGCCAACTATCGTGAAATAAGCTTCCTCAACATCACATATACGGTTCTATCGAGCGCACTGTGTGAAAGATTAAAGCCCACCGTCAACAAACTGATTGGATCTTATCGGTGTGGAAACTGGCAAATCAACAACCGACTATATATTCACCAAGCGCCAAGTCTTGGAAACGACCCATGAAAAGAGGATTGACACACATCACCTTTTCGTCGATTTTAAAACTGCTTTCGACAGCATGAAAAGGAGCTGCCGTTATGCCGTTTTGTTTGAATTTGGTATCTCCGAAGAACTAATACGGTTGTGTAAGCAGACGTTAAGCAATACCAAAAGCTCCGACAGAATTGGAAAGGACATCTCCGAGCCTTTGATGAATCGGCGTTAAGAGTTTTCAAGAGAAAGGTTTAGCGGAAGATTTATCGTCCTTTGTACCGAATGGAAACACTTCAGTTCTGAGAGTATTCGACGCAGTACCTGCCAGGGGAATACCTCTACTCTGTTGGAAAGACCAGGTAGAGAAGGACCTGTCTACACTTGGAATCTCTAATTGTCACCAAAAAGTAAAAAGGAGAAGAAGAATAAGTCACCACATTTCGAAGATTATTTAATACAATACTCATATCGATAACAAATTTTAAGCATTTACTTGTTTACATTTCTATTAAATAAAGTAAATATATTTTAATTCGCTAGAGGCAATCAGTTAATTTGTCAATAATATTTTCCAACGTCCGTGCCATTATTACACCTTCGAGAAAAACATTTTAGTACATAATTTTCTTCAACTTCGTTGACCACGCATTACTATGACTTTCATATAATTACATTACAGTTACCTTAAGTGAAAACTTCGGACGTACATAACTCATTCGTAGTGTTGTACAACTTCAAAGCAACATTTACAGCTCTGATGTATAAACAATTTGGAAATCATATGCAGAAGTGTTCAAAATATGATAAAGCGGATTTCGAAAATATTTAAAATATTTTCCGGCCGTGAAAAATAAATTTCAAATTTGGCCCTTTTATGAAAAGGTCTTTAGTATGAAATTTTTGTAGCTTATTATAATAATTAAAAGAAAATATATATATATATATTTGTTTTCCATGGCGGCCATGTTTGTTAACGGATTTGTGTCAAACGTTGCCAGTGTGTTCAGTAAAAATTGTCATTTCATGATATAACGTTTCCTTTTAGTTAGGTTAGAGTAGGTCGTGGGGTTGATGAAAAGTCGCTGAATCTCACTTGGACAGAAGTTCGTCCTTTGTGTTACCCAAAATATATTATCAAATCCTCATCGATCGTCGCGACGTATTAAGGCGGATAATATCTATCTATCTTATATCTGTGTCTACCGAGATATTTCAATCTCAGTCTAGAAAAAGCTAAGCAATAGAGATGGACGTGACAAGATGATTCCAACTTGCCTTCCTCTATACAGATTTGGCAACGAGGGTCCGACAGAATACCAAGCCGTACCGCATGTAAACCCATTGGACAGGGTATAATTACCAGTCTCCCCGGCTTTGCTAAGAGCCAGTAGTTCGGATGACCTATTACGGTTCGCTCCGGGCCAGAAGGATCTCGCAGTCACACAAGTTCCGGTTGTTGATCAGCCCACTGGAGATCAAATGGTTCAACACAAGAATGCAAGCAGACATCGGATAACCGATTCGTCCCCAAACGGATGAAATTGAGACAATTGTACCTTTCTGGCCAGATTATCGGCTTTGCAGTTTCCAGCGATTTCGCTATGGCCGTGCACCCATACTTGTCTAATATGAATGAAGTTTGAAGTTATTGCAAATGAGGTCATGCGCTATTTGACTAGTTTTGAGTACACAATCAGCAAGCTAGTATTGCCGTTCGGCTGTCGGAATGAATACAACTTCTCTGAAGGAGACTGCACTCCGGCGCTGTACATCTACTGCTTCCCTAATGCAGTGGTTTAGTAATCTGAAACTAGAGTTAATGGAGAGCTCTCGACACAAGACTCCACCATCTATTCTCCCCCTCAGCCTTGATGCGTCCGTGAAGAAAGTCACTGCCCCTCTCCTCCAACGGCCTCGACCCGTCCCCAAATTCTTTGCAGGTGTGTGAGCCGTGTTAGGAGAATATTTTGTGGTGCAGTGTTCTAGGTTAGAAGGAATACAACTTAAGCAGGAGAGTCCTCATATACACAGCTTCCCTAAGTCCCGTTACAATGTTGTTCGGCTTTTTTCTCAGAATTTGACCAAATCGAATTGAGGAATTCTATTTTCAAAAAGATGGTGCGCCTCCTCACACGTTAATTACAAGATCATAGTTCTAGTTTATTTGATCTTGGTATGTTAAATAAAAGGTTCAAGTCAATCATCTATCAACGCTCGAAGAGCTTGAAAACTATACCGAAATTCCAAACGTCACCGTGGTGACAATGTGGCCCACTTTTTGCTAAAATCTCAAACGAAGTACAATTATTTGCATAACGAGAAAAAAACAAATTTAAATGGTTAGGTTAGCTTGTAGAACATTAAATTTCCTACAAAATCTGTCAATTTCAAGTACTGGGAAGTGAGATTTGAATTGGCTGAGAGGCTTTTAGAGACCTTCTTAGAAGTGTCTAAGAACCTATTTTTCAGAGTACCAAGCGAAAAAAATTACTAAATTTTTGTTCCATCCTAATATGTGTACATACTCGCATATATCTTACACAGTGCAAAATAATGTGAAGGGCTTTAATTTACGATTAAAGCTAACGCATTTTGAATGTGTGCTTGCTGAATACTCGTATCAACAACGAATTTATCTCTGGTGAAATTCCACTCGCAATTCGACAACGCAAGTTTGTTTTCACTCTAGTTGGCATGTGACCATATAATAATATGTAATATATGTAATATGTATATGCATATTTGAAAGCGATTAAGATCCATTATTTACTATGCCAAATTATGTGTAAGTACATGCGCTTATTCTCAATGTCATCGAGCAATTTGTCATTTAATTAAATTCCCAAACACTTACTCGCAATGACACATCTCTAGATGTTGAGTGTTTGTTTGTTAGTATGTAACTAGCCGCTGCTCACAGTCAGGACATTGGGTCCCGTTGTTTGACACTTGGTTGACAGATTTGTTGCCACAGCAAGACAATGTTGACATTGCGGTCCAGAATTTCGGCTTCTAACATTTACGTTTGACCAACTATGTGCAAACAACATTGTCATTTTGTGTCCTAAAGAGGTGATAATACCTTCCAGTTCATGCATGTTAAAGAATTTTGTTCGAAGAAATTCAATATTTCATTATTTTTTCTATTAACATTTTTATCACCCATTTTCAAAATTTAATCTGAGGTACACCATTTGTGTAATTAATGAATACCATAGCCAGGTATATATTTACTTATAACTGCATTTTAGTCTAACGTATTGACTTTCAAGCATTTAAATCGCATTTCTCTCTCGCTGTTGTTATTTGTTGACATATTTATTTGTATGTTGTTGGCAAAAAGAAAAAAATAAATCACGGCCAATGATTAATGCTACTTAGTGTCACGCTGGCGGCAACCGCACTTAATTTGCATTTTCCGTAAAGAGTGAATGTTGAAATAAAGAAAAAGTCTATACATTCATCGACCGATACACCGCTGCGTATGCGGATCAGTTTAATTATAGCAATATTTACGCTGTCTGCAACATCAATCGTGCATGTATGTATGTACACACAAATATATTGCCAGGAAAAGCGGCTTCAAGTTAAAAATAAAGTAATAGGGAGTTATTTTCAAGCTTTCCAGTGCACAAATTTCGACGGCATTCTTCTTCTTCTTTATGTACATGACAAATTTGTTCTATAGCTCTTGTCATTTACGAGATAAATACAAAAAAATGGGAATTTCATGGAAAAATCAGGTTTAGAGCCCTGTACTACTTCGCCGGTGTGAGTTACGACTTTGTTGCACTGGGCACTTTTGTAGAGTGAACAATTCAGAGAAATATGCGTCTAAAGTCAAGGCGATGCTATAAAATACCTCTGATCTGTAGGAATTTAAAGATAAAAACTCACGATTGTAATGTATTTTCTATGGAAAATTTTTACAGGCCTTGGTCCAGTTCTCAATATTAATATTAAGGGCTAAAATTTTTAGGGAATTTTTTTAGGGTATGCCCAAGAAAATTTCGTGACGGGACTGAAAAAAATTAATATTTCAAAAACATAAAACACCCTAATATATATACACATATATATGGCATCTTTTCGGCAACTTTTGCAACAGTGTTAAATATCTGAAATATAACGGCTGTGTTAAAATATATTTAAAGTACTATAAATCAATAAGTAAAATTATCTGAACTTTAAGCTGACAACCAAGATGACATGAAAGAGCTTCATTGGAGAAAATGTCAAAATTGGACGATGAGCGTGGCACCGCAACACGTATCTCCGAATTCATTTAATAAACTCCAACCAAATTCGAAATTACACTGATATTTGCATGTTACCGAGCGAAAATGTACTATAAACACGCCTACTTCCCATATAACACATTTTAAATTCAATCTGATGAATATACTGGGATACAGTTTTGCACGAATAGCCCTTAATGTATGCCATCTCAAGTCCGTGGCTACAGAAGACTTGGACTTTTATCACTCTTTAGTCAAAATATCGGCAAATGGGCGACATATTTAAATGAAATTCGTATAAAACCGTTTTATAATAATAGTATGCGCTTATGTCGAAAATGGGTTGAATTGAGTCAATACGCCACTTAGCCCCATATATTTACATTTTAGAAAGATTTTCGAACTTCCGCTTGACTTTATACGGCATATACAGCAAATATGTGTATCATCATAATAAAATTAAGAGAGCGTGTTTTTCTAATAGCAATGCACCTTTTCGTCTTAAATGGATATTATCAGTTGAAAACTTGCACAATTTCAATATAACTAATACAAAGATTTTCAAAACATAGCTCTCATTTACCGAATCAAAAAACTTTAAACTTCCGCTTGGCTTTATGACGTATTATCGGTCAATACGTAAGATATCGTAAGAAAAGACATAATGTAAGTGAGCATGACCATCTACTTGTTTACACTCAGCCTTTCTTCTCCTGCCAACGTCATCTCTTCAACGAGCTCGGTTGCATTTTGTGGTTATTTTTAATGAGACAGCTGTCATTTACAGCCAATTGGGTAATAATTGTTGCGTAATTTGTTGCCATTTACTTCGCTTAATTGCTATTAAAAAGTGAAGATGAGATTAACGAAGAAAACAAGAGATATTTCAGCGAAAAACATTCTTATTTTACCTTCCACAATTTAATTTTTTTTTCTGTTCTACATTTGGTTTCGTTTCAAAAATTTCCCTTTGATACGGGAATTAATTAGGGTTAACACCCCTTAACTAAAACTTAACTAAAAGAAAAAGCGAAAAACCAGGTCAAAAACAAGTAAGGAAGAGCTAAGTTCGGGTATAACCGAACATTTTATATCACTCGATTTTATTCATTCTAAGCGCAAAGATGCACCGTTAGAAGAAAATAAACACTCTCCTAATTTTATCTCACATATTGGCCGATATATATTATTATATTAGGTATATGGCGGCTAAGGGAAGTATTGGCACGATTCAACCGATTTTTGACATTCAGACACACCATTGTCATTATATTGTATTTTCGATCAAAAACCAACTATAAACACTGTGTCTACATATACATAACCTAAGGCCTCGCTCAGTTTTGGCTCGATTTAGGCAATTTTTAGTCATAATGTGGTACAACATAATTTCACTGTTCGCGCATAGTTTTATCCTGATATGTTAACACATTTTGATTTTGTAAACTGAAAAGTAAAAAGTTTCAAAATGGAATTTAAAATTGTGTTTATAAGAAAAGTAGGCGTAACTGTAGTCTAATTTCACACATTTTCACACTCGAATATTTGTAGAATGTCATATATCGAATTTGGTTGACACTAGTTTTGGGCGGGTCTCGGGATATGTGTTTTCACCTAAAAATGGGCGGTGCCGCGCGTTCAATTTTGATCTCAAAACCATTAAAACCCTTGTCATACCATCTCGGAGGTAAAATGTAATGCCTCAGGCGTATTTAGATCCTGATTATTGCGTTTCTAGTAATTCTTAGTAGTACCCTCATATAGGAAGTAATCAGGGGTTATTATTCGATTCCATCCATTTTCAGCCTCCAAGGACGGACGGATCATTTATATATCGTCACCTGAAATGCAAAATAACGTAACATTTTCGGAAATTTAGAGTGGCATGAATGAATAAAATTGAACAGGAGTGAAAAAAAAATTTAATATTGGTTAAAATTCGCAAAACCTGAAAATGTTGGATATATGTAATATTATGTATGTAATTTGAAGTAGTGAATCGTAATCAATAAGACACTCAATTTCGAATTTTTTGATGATACGTTATTTTACATTTCAGGTGACGATATACTCTATAACTATCTTGTGTAGTTTAGGGTGATACGTACAACCGTTACGTAAACAAAACTATTATACTCTGGAGAAACATGTTGCAAAAGTATAAAAAATAGAAGTACTCCAAAAAGAGCGAAAAAAGTATTTACCCCGTAGTGTTGAATTACTGCAGTTTTTGTAGTTTATAAGAAAAATGTACATATGTATATTTAAAATTTTAATGTTCAGTCAATCGAAATGTCATGCTAGAAGAAATATAAAAATTCTTCCATGTGATATTTTAATATATCAGCTATTGTCATTTTTACAGTTAGTAGATTATCTGCATACACATACCATATGTTATAGAGTAACTTCTGTACAAGGTTTCATTTATTGAAATAGCCTTGAATTTAAATAAATTATAAAAATTGTAAAAAGTAATTTTAAAACACAATACATAGTTGAAATTTCATAATATAATTAAATAAATTACCTTGAAATGTGCTCTTTTTACATTTTGAATTATTTTTCGACAAAACTTTCTTATTTCATCTAATAACTTTTGTCTTTGCTTTTCAACTGAATAACCAAGTTGCTCACCTGAAAAAATACTAAACTATAATTTTGGAAACCAAAATGAGTTCTAATACATACAAACATTACTGCAATATTTTAGACGAAAAGTTGAATAAGCTACTCGATGTGAAGGACAGCTTGCTCGAGCTCTGGTGCTCTCTGTGCTTGTTTCCTTCCACTATGCTAAACAGTTTGACGCAAATTTGCAATTATCAATTATTTTTTATCTGTTATAAATGGAGGTCCTAAAGAAATTTTTTAATTTAGTTAGTTCAGGTCGTTTGCATTGTTTCAATAACGAAATTGGTTTCATCGCAAGCACTTGTGTTAATCCACCAGCGATTTCTGATTTATTTTCTGGTGAGTGACGAAAAGCAATAAATTAATGCTAATTAAGAAAGTCGGAAGCAAAATTTCAATTATGAATTTGCGATTTGTTGAAACTTTTGATTCCCTTGCACTTGAAAGAGGGAAATAAAGTTCGCTCGTTGCGAGTTATAAATTTAATGCACGAGTGACCGAGTTGTATTGCGAAATTTGAGAACGATATTATTTCAGCTTTTAAGTACGGTTAGATGTACTTAAGGGAGTGAGCTTGCGAGGGGAATTATATAGAAACACAATATTAAAATGCGATTAAATAATCCAAGACAAATTTGAACGCTTTCAATATCAATTTGATTCAATCATTAACAGTCTGTTGAAGTAGGGATTTCCGTTGTTGATGGCGGAACTAGTCTCTCAGTTTTTGAGCTATCTGATATCTTGCACACGTTCTTTTGCTTCCAAGGTGCTGCTCATTTGTCGGAACTCGCGATATCGGACCGATCGGAATCAATACTTTTACGGCAAACTTTTCCATTAGTGGAGATATCTTCACGAAATCTTTGTGTAAGTGAAAGATATTCTATCTTCGTTGTTTCTGTTTTTACCATAAAATGGAAGGAGAAGGCTCCTACGTAAACAAGCTCTTTACCTTTAATTTAAAACGTATCTATTTAGCTTAGAAAATAACGAACATTCATAAAGTATATAAGTTAAATTGGATTAGTCTGGTAGGCCAGTGAGCCACGTATAGATCAGTTTTGATCCTTTGCAATACCAGATAGAATTCAGTTACTAGGTTCATGAGGAGTAGTCATTCTCTACGATGCCTGAGCTTGATGCGAACAGACTCTGTCGCCTCACTATCAATACCAACTCCAATGTATCATACCGTTAGCAGTATTGTTTCTTTGGTGATTTACTCTAGACACATACTGCAGTCTTCTCGATCTGTCAGTCCCATTCTGCGGGAGTGTGTCGCCACCAGGCAGTGACCGAACTAGTTCTTGAACTAGTTATCAATGTACCTAACCTCTTTTGGAGATCTAGACTATCAAATCCCCCTAATCAAACTTGCAATACACTCAGAATTTAATTTTTGGATTTACGACATTTTATTTACATTCTGAGATTATTTACTCATCTCCACTCACCCATTCTCTCGCATAAGTGCTAATTATATATTAGTATAAATGAACTGCTTCTGTAATGGAAATTTCGTGTATCGAATGGAATCGAATAAATATTCGAGAGATCAACAGAAGCAATTCATTTATACTAATATATATAGTCTTATGCGATAGAATGGGTGAGCGGAGATGAGTAATGAGAAGAAGAGGAAACAAGAGAAACGGAACGAAAGAATAAATTGAATCAAAGCTGGAATAATTTAATTACTGGCGGTTATACTTGTAGTGCCGGTTTTGCATAAGACTACGCTATGAACACGATTCAGTCAAATTGCAAAAAGTGGATCTGCATCTTAAATTGACACGCGTAAACAAACAGAGATTTTAGTGCTACAGCCTTCTTTCCTCTTATCTCCGTTAAGTTTTTAGTAGATATACATACATTCAAGGTTTGGTAGCTGATGTAAGAGTTCTACTTTGAGATCGTAGAGCAAGTGTAGAACCATTTTCTTACTCTCTTGTAATTTGCAGCTGCGGCAAACATTATTGTAGGGTGTTGCCAATGCCCCGTTATGGGGACTGTAAATCTATATGCTCTAAACTATTTGTTGATATTGCTCCCTCTGGATCGTTCTAGGGGATACGGTATTGTTGCCGCTTCAGACTTATCTAGAAAGGCTCCTGATGAACTCGTCTGCTTCTTGTTGCTGAAAATGTTCCTATGACTTGAGAGCAAAATTATCGACAAGTAGTGTTGGCCTGTCAGTGAGCTTTAAGCCTCCTTGCTGACGATTTTTTATCTTTAGCGATGAGCAAACAGCTAGTAGGATTCCGCCTGGCTATACGGTAGCTCTATAGTATGTATCCTCCCGTAGTTATTTTGAAAAGTTCTATAGGCCTTCTATATGCCTAGTATTCCAGCTTGGAAGATGCAGTTAATTTTAAAACCGTCGTTATAGATTGAGATATTATTCTCCTCCCGTACTCGACCTCTTATACTTACATTCAAGTCTAGAGGGTATTCTCACCTCGAAGTCAACCTACATAATAGGTCATAGTCTAATCTATTTAGATTTATTTTGAGCTGGTTCAGATCATCACTATGTCTATAAATTTTCATGTTTCAATTTCTTATTCGGATGAGGCCTTCGATACAATTTTCTGCACCACTACTTATTTTGGTGGCCAAATTTGGATTCTAATCGAATATCGCTGAACTTTGGCAGAGACCCATATGACGTTTAGTACCTAGAACTTTTAGTAAGCCAAAAAAAAAAAATAAAAATAAAATTCTTAAGCAGCTTCTTGTCTTTTTGTGATACTAAAGCAGCGCCACTGAGTAAGTAGGATGATGTTAGAAGAAGTCGTAATGCGACATAAAATCCTTCAAGGGACATCAGGACTGGATATGTCCACCTTGAGAAATGTCTAGAATAAGTCTGAGAAATGTCTGAAATGCAAGCAAATAATAAACAAATAAATATAATATGAAAACAAACAACCGAAAAGACGACAGTTAACCTTCAAAAAGTAATATTGGCAGTAAATTTGAAGCTTTTTGCCACTGAAATTGTCTACATCAACGCCCAAGGTAAATATATGAACCTTATATCAGCGGAGAGAGTGTGTAGTTGTAAGGAATGGTACGGATGCTATACATGCTTATACAAAATTCAAGTTTTGGCAAGTGAAAGTGGTTTATTTTCAATTAATTCTTTTAAAAAACTTTTACAATGAAATTTTTCTACTAAGACTAAACAAAAAATAAATCATAAGGTATTAAATTAATTGGAATAATTTATACACTATGCACGTGAGTATGTTCGATGCTTGTTTGTTGTTGACTATGAAATGCGAGAGGCAATTATTAAAAGTCGACAAAATGCTTGACAAAAAATATATTGCTGCAACAGAAATAAACACTCAAGTTGAAAATAAACAAGAAGTAACATGAGTGGGAAGGAAGTGATTCACTCAAGCGAAAAAAGTGAGTTATAACCATAGTATGGAAATATGCTGAAAATGGAATACCGTTAAAAGATACAGTTAGAAAAAAAATGGCAAGATAAAGGCAAATCGAATTTGGGTGTTGAAAAAAGTCAAGTGTTTTGTTTTCTTTTGGTGCCACAAGGCTAGCGAGGGTCACATGATCGTACATTAGTAGACTTCAAAGGAAAATAAATATATACAGGGTTTGCCAATAAGAGTGATATGATAAAAAAAAACACACTAATTGTTAAGGATATTCAAATGTTTTTTATTTAGTGTGAAGTACAATCGATACAATCAAGTTCTGAATAAAACATCATTCCAATGATCTCCATTCTGCAGAAACGAATTCGATGAACCCAATTTTCGACTACTTTTTTCACTAAATGAAATCATATATCACGAATAGCACGTTCATTATTGACTTCTAAAGCTTGAAGAGAGTATGGTGCATTGCTGAAGACCAATGACTTCAAATAAACCCACAATAGTAGTCTAATGATGTTAAATCACAACTTCTTGGAGGCCATTCAATGTCACAATGTCTTGAAATAATCGAATCTTCAAACTTTTCTCGTGATAATTTGGTTGCTGCACATGCTGTGTGGCACGTAGGCCCATCTTGTTGGAACCACATGTTGTCACGATCAACTTCTTCCAATTGTGACCATAAAACGTTGGTTTTCGTTGATATGTACTTCATTTTTAAAGAAGTACGGACCGATGATTCCACCAGACCAAAAACCACGCCAAACTGTCAATAATTAATGGTTGTTCATGAGTAATTTGCGGATTTTCTTCGCACCAAAATCGACAGTTTTGTTTATTTAGCGCATCACTCAGATGAAATGTAGACGCTTATTACGGCCATAAAATAGCAAGAGAGTGAGAAAAATTGCAATTGGAGAACGACTACATATTACATGTTGATAATAAAAGTGAAATCTTGCGTATATCTTTCAATGATGAAATTGTAAAGATTACTGACTACAATGGAAATGAAAAATGAAAAAGATCATGACAAATTAAAAATGGCCGAAACGACACTTCAAAATCTTATCACCACCAATTGGAAAACCCGGTAATTAAGTGTTTGTCTCTAGTAACTCAGTTAAATATTATGTCGCATATCACAGCAGACCTTTTTATATAATATTTATTATGAGTGTGTGTGTTGAATCTGTTGAAGTTGGTCACAAATGTCAAGGCTAATGTTGACGGCTCATCGCATTTGTTATCTATTCAGCCAGTGCCGTTGTTAGCGGTATAATTTTGTTTGTTGTTTTAGGAACTGCTTTTGACAGAGAAAATATTGAGAAAATTGCTATTTAATCATAATGGTGGTAAAATACTTTGAAATATGCATTTATTAAGTATGTATCTCCATTTTTTAGTTTATGCTCGCCGACATATCATTTGCATACATACAAATATTTTTTTATAAACAATGTCTTCTGTGTTAGAAAATTTAATTTTTGAATATCATATAAAACATCATCAAATAAATCAACGTCTTAATTATTATTCATTATCTAGTTAAATATTTTATTTTCAATAGGTGAGACCTTAAAAACCAAAATATACATATATATACATTAATCATATCAAAAAATGGAAAAGTAACACAAAAATACGAAATTACACGTTGTGTTTAGCACTTGAGTGCTTTGACGAATACACAAAATATTTTTTAGCCAAATATAAGCAATTGTTTATATATTTATATATAGATAGTTTTCTTCTTAAAAGCAAGTGGTTATCATTTAAATACTGAAGAAGTTTAATACCACAAAATTATAATAAATTTTCCGCTCTTTATATTTTTTCAAGCGCAAAAATAAGAAATTGATTCCAGCTGCTCATTCGAAGTAAAGTCAACTAATTATTCTGCGACGTCGAAGTGACACCTACAAGCCGTGGGATTCGGGAGATTTGCAATTGCGTATGCACACAAATGGTTTTTGTAATTGTGTATTTTTTAATAGTTTCAGTGGCTTTTTAGTTTTTGGTAATTTGATTTCTTTCTAGTACTTACTAAGTGTTTTGGGAACTCGTATATTTAATATTTATTTCACTTTCTGTTCGAATTATAAACAGCGCGTAATTTGTTCGCAAATAAAACGTAAATAAACGATTGAAATAAGTAAACACATTTAAATTTATTATATGCAACTGCACAAGTGGGATAAACATTTGGAAACCATTTAAGTGAAATTAAATTAAGAAATAATAACATTCAATTTAATTTTTTCTAATTTCAAATAAACACTTTATGAATGGGAAATACTTATATATACATATATTGGTGATCGTATGTAAGGTACCTTAATGAAACTCAGAGCTTATCTTTTTCAGTCAATAGTATAAAACTAGATAAAATCGGGTCAATACTATCCATTTGTCCCATATACATAATATCAGATCAGATGATTTCAAACTTTACGTCCGATATAAAACTCTTTATTTGGTCAAAATGTGCGAAAGTACTTTAATGACATTAAGTGTACATGTTTTCTTAAAATTTATGAATTTCATCACTGACTATGAATGCAATCGGTCTATGGTAAATCTTAGTCCATACCACAAAGCTGTTATAAAAATAATTTCGAACTTCCCATTCACATTTTGTATATCCAAACATTTGATTTATATCAGCATTTTGTGTTGAGTTTATTTCAAATATATCTCATTTGGCGATGATTTTACTATACTGTTCCTTGACAGGAATAATAATAAAATATAGTACTTAAACTAAATAACCTATAATATAACTTAATAAATATCAAATGTGATTGTAATTCATTAAAGATTTCAATGAATAATGAACGTTGAATTCTTTTGTAACATTTTTACATACAAAGTTATACCAAAACCTCAAGGTATTTCCCCAGCTTTGATCCTTGCAAGTTGCAAGAGTTTAAAATTTTCGGTAACACCTGTATTTAGACTTTCCTCGTTGGAAATACATCTTTTATCACTCCAGGCGCAGAAATTATCTTTTGATTTGGTTAGCAGTGATAATACTTTACTTTGGTTTGTTTGTATATTTTCGTAGCAATTCTTTATCCTAAATCTTTATCATTTTATTAAGGCAAAAAAAGAAACATTTTCTTCTTTATTTGGAAACGGTGGGTCTTTATAAATGACTAATTTGCCGAGTGAAAACACTAAAAATTGTGAAGATGTAAAAAAATTTCTGCCAGGCTCACTCTCAGCAGTTGCCTAGCCTACTTTGGATTTTTGCATAAAAGTACATAGTTGTGACGAAACTGTGAGTAATAGGAAAACCAGGAGATTTATGACCATCTTTATCATAACGGTAAACTTTTGGCTTCTGCAAGCAGCCATAATGGTATTAGTGTGTCTGGTTGTCAAGACATAGAGCTTGAAGTAGCCAGTAAATAAGTATTAACTTGCAGCTCGTTCAATATACGGTATAGCATAGTGTTGGAATACACTACTGTGATCAAATTGATCCAGTGCTCAGTCAGTTGTATTGCATAAGTTATATTTATAGAAGTATAGAAATAAGTTTTGCCTCAACCTTGCTTATATAAAAACAACGTATTCATCTAAAAAGCCTTACTTGAAAGTTGGGCTGTTCGATATTGAGCAGCATTTTATTTTCTGGTTGATCATATTTCACAATCTCACGTAACTTCCCTCTATCATAAAATTTTCTGTGGGACGACGCACTTTTAATTTACTTGCTTCCATATTTGTCGCTCGATCAGCACAGCATGTAACTCGTCGTGCTTTGATGTATCTTCTTGCCGTTGTGCAATGTTATCATTTCTGTAAACTTAGTACCTCAGACTGTTACGAGGTTATAAACAAGGAGAAGTATACTTACATATACACATATACTAAATGGAATATATGTATATATTTACTCGTATGTACGACAAGTTGTTCAACCTGGTAAATCGTTGATGGTGTGATTTAAAGTACCGTTGAATTATTTATGCTTGCAACACGTGCCGCTTTCTTCAACTTATTACCTTCTCTTGGTAATTTCTGATTACAGTTAGACCTATAAATTTCATACACCTGCTGAGTGGCAAAATAAATACAAAAATAAGTAGACCAACAAATGCGCATACCATTCATATTGAAAATGGTATATATTCATGTTGAAAATATTGAGAGGCCCACATTGATTTTGGAATTTGCATAGCCATAAAATTGATTGCCAAATAAATTATTATGCATTTTTATATAAAAAAATATATCTACCCATGGCAAAAATATATATAAAAATGTGTTCAAAATTCAATGACACGTGATAATAACTAAAACGGATACGCATCTGAGAGTGCTATCAAACGATTGGGACATGGACATGGGATAACAACATACTCACATATAGATGGATTTCACACGGATGAAGTATAGATGAGAGGAAATAATCTCTTGACTCTTTTGGATCTTTGGTTCGACAAAAATTAAAATAATCAATTTGGCAAATATGTAATGAGATAGTTATTATATTAGAAGAAAATGTTCCTTAATACCATTATGTCAATAAGAATATATTCCTGCGAAGGAGCAATAGTTGTGTAAAAGATATAGCTCAACTTAAGTCTACACAACCGTATTAGTTTTGAGGGGATACCAAATGGAGGATGGAGCCATGTATAGAAGTTCAAGTAAGTGAGGAGAGTTTTTTAAGGGTCATTCACATGGGAGTAGCCAGAAACGATTCTTTAACATATGGCTAGCAGCTCGCGAATTCAAAATATCCTCTGGGTGGCCAAAAAACATCCATTTGAAGGCGAGCTAAAGTAAAAAGGTGAAACATCCCTCCCCAAGGTTATTGTTATTTTTTCTCTTTAACGTTTGCGCAGAAATTTTTTGAAATTAAAACTGGCAAACTCAAGAAAATTCAAACTGACTGCTCATTTGTTTCAATGTTGATATTAAAAGAGAGAGAGAGAGAGAGGGAAATTATTAGAAATTATAAATCAGCTATGCCACATAATAAAATTACGAAAATTAGCTAAAGAGTTCGACTTATTAAGGCTAGTGCTTATTGAAATTCTCTATTTGTCGAGGGAAATATATAGAAGCGGCGCCGAAAGACAATTTTACCTGTATTACCACGAAATGATTGGGCGCCTCGGAAAATCCTTGTTTATTGCATGTGCTGCACCAGCAAAACGCTTAAATACCATTAACCCGAAAATGCTAAGCAATAAAACGAAATTGCCTAATCCCGGCTGAAATGTAGCGCAATTGCAATTAGTCTTAAGTGTTTGGGTTTGGAATGACAAGCAGAAACATGAGCCTGGCTAAAAATGTTGGCTGAGGAGAATGACTGCTCGCTCGTAAGACAATCAAAAAACTGAGCATATAAACAGACATACTCCTATAAGTACTAAAAAAAAAATAGAATTTTACCGTGTCATCTTGCTGTCACCGCTGAAAACCATTCACGAACTTACGCATATAATTAAACTCATACTCTCATAGCGAAAGAGAGAATGAGCCAGAAAAAGAGTAAGTCGTTAATTGTTCGAGGAAATAAGCTGTCAAAAAAGTTTTATATTATAATTTGAGTATATTCTGGTATGTATGTGTGTATTTCTCACATACCGATGTGTTTGCAGTAGCAGCCGTGCCAAGGAAGTGGGAAAATTTTGTTAATTCCAAATGTAGGAAGTTTAATTAATTTTCGCTTTGGTAAGTATGTATGTGCCTTCGACACCAGCTCCATACTTGTCTTTCAAGGTGTGCTCATGAGCGCGAATATATTTGAAATGCAAGCACGTAGCAACGCACTGACTCTTTTTCAAAAGTGTGGTTTCAATTAAAGTCTTTTAAAAACTTTTTTCATTTAACTTATTGCATGACTTATTCCACATAAACTTGAAAGTAGAAAAGCTTCCGCCAAGCTTTACTCTCAAAGCACTTTTCGTGATTTACACAGCTTATTTTTCAAGTGTATCCCTTTTCAAGGGCGATGTTCGGGAAAGATTTCACTTTATTGTGTTTTAGCTGCTTGCTGTTTGTATAAAATATAGAAAAAATGGCTTGATATAAAATTCAGTGCAATACACTAAATTGTACTAAACATTCAAGCTTTTCCATAAATAACTGAAATGAATTCGGTGAGTGTGTGTCATGTCGTATGAGTAACTTTTATGCATAGAAAGGTAAATAATGATTTTTTATCATTATTTCTATGTAATTTTTAATTGTATATAAATGATCATATCAGACGATTATAACACTAATCTGTCATACAACTGGGCAGTATGAAGTTCACCTGGGAAAGGTATTATAACATTTTTTATTTCCTCCTCATTTTTTTCATTTTCGTATTTTTAAAGGAAAAGTTTTAAGTGGCAATATATAATATTTTCGTGCGGCAATTAAACTTACACGAGTTTCCACTCCGTTTTGCTGGTTTCTGTATGTATGTGAGTATTCACTCATGCAATGCTTTTGTTTTGTGAACTTTTAACTTTAGCTTTTCTTGTCATTCTACTAAATTTACGACATGCACGAGTTTGGAATGTTGGAAAATGTATAAAAAGAAAACCGATTCAAGGTTAAAGTGAAAGAAAACACATATGTTTTGTTCCAGCTTATTGCTTACCAACCACAAAGGGTCAAAAAGACAGACGTATTAAATATCAGTGAAATGTGAAAGCGAAAAGAATTTTGTTTGTTAACTAAGTATGTGTGAGATGTTATTTGCTTATAAAAATAAATATAAAGTACTTGCATTGGCATGGTGCAATTGCGAGCAGCTGTGTTTGTTGTATTGTAAAATATATGCCTGGAAAACTTTGAACACCCAATCAACATCACCGAAGTGCAAACTTTGATTTCAGCATACTATGGATACAAATTCATACATATACTATATATATACAATATATTATACATATATACTTGTACGTATATGTACCAAATAAAGCGCTTTTCTTTAACTTATAGCCAACATCACGCCACTACTAAAGATGAAACTTCACACCTTTACATACTTGGATCCCACACAATGTGTCAATCGCTCAAAAAAGGCACGTGTCGATTGGTCGCGAGAAATGTAAACAAAATATGATAGTGATGTTTCGAAAAATGTCTATGACATTTTAACAGACTATAAATCGTGGATTTATATGTATGAGCCTGAAAGTAAAGATCAGTTGACTGCATGGGTGTTTCAAAGTTGGCTGAATCCAACATAAGTTGTTGGCACACGAAGCACTTCCAAGCAAATAGTTGCCTGTTTTTTTGTTTTTTTGGAAAAACTGAACGTGTTGCACCCATTTCACTAGGAAAATGCAGAACGTTAAATTCTGAGTGGTACACGACAGTCAGTTACCTTTCGAGAAATCAGGAAAATCAACCGCCGGAGAAGGATCTCTCTTCACCACAACAACGCTAGCTCTCACACATCGACTGAAAGCACTGCACTGTTAGATACACTAAGAGATCAAGCCATTCTTTTATTCTATCTTTATTGAAAACATTAGAGGCTTTAGTGATTTAGGCGCCGATTGGCTGCCTGTATACATATGTATACAGGTAAATTTATTACTTGTTGTAAGCAGAATATTTCATTATGTAATTTTCGTTCGAAAAATATTGCAGTGGTCTGGTAGACGACCCATCTACTTCTGGATTGTGATTACTGACCATCTCATATTTCCCACTTTGTTCTTTTACACCAATGCCGTATGTCCTTACAATTTGCCAACCTAACAACTACTGTGTGAGCCAATGAATTATCCGAGGCGTAGCAGACTTAAAGTGCTGTGTCTGCTTTCCAGCTATACTTAGCGCCTAAGCTTGGTTTCTATCAAGTATCCTGTCCAAAATAAGTTCCAATTAGACCGCCTATTCTCCTATTGATGGTTTGGTAACATTTATTAATGGAGGTATAAATTCTGGAATCCTGTATTTTCTAGTGGACAATACTAGCTCTGTTTTGCTGGCTATTAAGTTTTGTCAGTTTTTCTGTAAGTAATCAATAAAACTAAATAAAAACCAGCTTTAGAAGAAAACAATAAGACGTGTAGATGCCACCATTCACATCGCTCTTTAAACATGATTCTTTTAGGATTTTATGAATCTTTCTTTTTTCCACTTTCCAGTCTCATTTGATAACTTTGGCGATTAATAGCGGCGATACGTTAACAAATTTTTAGAGCACATCACATTTATGCCTATGCAAATTTCATTTACATATACACACATACATACTGTAGTTGGACTTGTGAATTGCAGATTGCACATCTTTTCGAAGTTCTCGAGCGTTATCAACTTTGCGGCGGCGCTGTTGCTCGTGCTGCCGCTGGGAATGCAATTCTTTGTGGTCTTCAAGCAGGGTGGCACCTCATGCACGGTGAATTCAGTACGTTCATTTATACGTAGGTAACAGTGTATTGATTGTTACTGTTTCCTTTCCCATACTATAGTTACAGGGGCTACTTTATTATTTGTTTATTATACTATATTTTCAAAAATTCATTTGTATTTCTGTGTGGAGATACCACTCGTTCACTTATTGGCAATCACTTTGGTGAACATATTTTCGTCGTGTCCATGACGCCGATTTGTGTTCTCCATGTCTTAATTGGTATAAAGTTGAAGCAGAGTCACCTGCTGTACACGGTGTCAAGGCGTAGTCTGGATATGCATCGTGGAATCAGCGTTCAAAGTCGTGTGAGAGAATGTTGGGTGAGTAGAAGAGAGTAGATAGCGAATTTTAATTTTATGTTTATCATTTAAAAGTTATGCTTAGGTATTTATGGTTAATTTAGCATATATTATCCAATTTGTTTTTTCATAATTATGAATAATTATAATTTCATAATTTCATTCAGCATAAAATTTCTTCAGTTTTTTATCATATGCTGGGGCGCACTATTTTTAATTTAGCGAAACTATGTCTTTTCATTAGAACTAAAAATAAACTAATACTTAAAAATATTATTCATACCCTACACAATTTAAATATTTATAAATTGGTTCATATGCTGTTGTCACGCATGTGTTGCGCTCCCAAACTAGGTGCATAGTGGGTAAACAAATAAAACTAACCACAAATTCGGTCAAACAAACAAAACGAAATACTAATATTTCTTTTTACTTTAGACCTTCGCTATGTCATATCTTCCCTCGGTTCTGGTTCAATATGCCTAACAAATATTTACATAATTTTGTGTTAGCGTCAACAACAGACACGACTGTTCGAGTAAGTTAACGACACTTAAAGGAGCAGGTATCGGTGTCGGAACCGCTTGCCACAGCGGCTCGAATGCGTTTTCACCTTTCTTTGAACTAGGCTTGCGATCGGCATGCAGACGCTGTTATTTACATGAAGTCAAGTTAAACATGTAGGCGCGCGACCTATTTAAACAGTCTTAAAGCGAAAGTGTGAGCTTCAAAAAACACTTTCTTTTCAACACCTTGAAATCAAGGTAGCCAATACGATGGTTGAATGTTGTGTGTAGTGGTGCGGTGTCAAGACTTAAGATTTAAGAATGTGAGAAACATGTACCCTGCGTACTCTGCGTATTCAAATATATTTTCTATAGGAGGAATTAAGGTTGTGGCACTGGAAAACTGCGTGACTTCAAAGTCTTGCTTTTCAAATTCGGTAAATATGTTACTAATTTTAGGAGATGCTTTTCTCACATAAACATTCCCTCCTTTGCTTCGAAAAAAATGAATATTAATCAAATGCATTTACTTGCTTTTTTCTCTTTCTGTTTTTGTCATTTTGTGTTTTTCTTTTCTTCCTTTCTCTTCGTGTAATGCCTGATGATTGTGTATGGTTTGTCACCAAATAATCACATCACAATATTTCATTTAGTCATTCAATTCATTTTACAGATTCATTGACATTGTGAATTTTATTTCTTTGTGGTTGTTTACCAGAATACTCATCGTTGCCTCCAAAAATAATGATAATTAATACAATTTCCATTTGAAGAACTCGGGTGAAGTGTGTTAAACCCAAATTTACAAAACATGTGCATCCAAAATGCAACTAACTGCTTTAATCTCTCATCTATGATAATCATGTTTTTATGCAATTCATGTGACGAGTTTAGCACTAGCTTAGAATCTTCCATCAAAGATATAATCCTATGAACACTTACAAAGCCGCATTAATAACCGACTTTTTAGCTAGAACCTTTTCATGTGAACAAAAGCGACTGTTACTTGAAACAACGGAAGACGAAAAGATAAGAACAAATACGTATGCTCCTCGCTATCCAAAACAGTGGTTGTGTTGCCTTCCGATTCTATGCAAGCTCTGTGACTATGACAGCTTGGAGATATTAAGAATATGTCTAAATAATGTTATGCATAATGCGCTAGAAATGAAATTATGAATATATGTATATGTAGATACAAAATGTGGAAATATTTTTAGATGGTGTCAGGCATCTCAGGTGTTATTAAGAATCACACGATTCACAATGTCTTCATTATAATCCGCTGTTAAGCCGTCAACAAAAAACATAAAAGACAGCAAAGACATTTTTGAACAACGTTTTAATAGTCTGATATAGAAATCCTTTGGGCCCAATACATTTTCAATATTCTACTTTTATAGAGGAACTCAATATTTAATATTTTAATTGGGTTGGTAATTTAATATGTATGCCGTTAAAGGTCGCAATGACTGAAAAATGCCTAGGAATAAATTTGAATCTGTCCATTTAATGGGATACGATCTAAAATTGTTATTAATTTAAAAATTAAAATCAAGCGAAGAAACTTATTTGCGTCGCACTTTTCTAATAATAGCCCTAAGTGTTCAGTACGTTGTACGTACAAGTTTGCCTTAAAGTGACTTTGATACTTTTGAGTTTCTGCGATAACAGTTTAGGCGTGTGTAAGTTCTTTATCGTTCATATCGCCAGCCAAAGTTCTTTGTGCTTTTTGACATTGATTTGCCTTCACAGCTTCTTGTGTGGTCAACTGAAATTTAATGCGTTGACGCATGCACGCCACGTACCCAATATACCAGGGCTCTAATTGAACATTAAAGGAGATTGAATTTCATATAATTAAAGGAGAATGCTCAAATACTTCATCGATAGTAATGTGAAACTCTTTCGCGTGTTTGTGCTCTCTTTATCAAGAGTCAGCGAGCAAGTAGCCATCAGTAGTGATATTATTTTATATCTTTGATATTTATGTCATGTAAGTGATTACTGTATTCTGTGTCGAAATGAGTTGTGAAAGACGATCATTAGGATTTCACGTTAGATAATGTAATAGAAAGACCATAAGTAAATTTGTGAAGTCCAAGTGTACCCATTACACTGGCATTAAAAGGCATCATATTTGCTAAAGAAGTTGCTAAGCTAAGTAATTTTATCCAAGGTAGACGTGGCCACACCAAAGTTATTAATATATATGTAAATATGACATATCAACGAAAAATAAACACACACACAACTGTAAACAAATAGAAGCAAAAAGGAGAAGGTTAGTAACTTAATAAAAAGTCCAGATGAAAATGTCGGAAAAATTTGAATCAATCGAGTGAGCAAAACCAATCATTTAGTGATATTAATAAGTTTGAATCAATGTTATCACGTAGGTTGATTACTATATTTCTGGTCCTAATAGTTGTGAAAGACGATCATATTTATAAGTTAAATGTTATTTTTAAGACCATATTTATTTTTAGTCGATTTCTGTACCCATGTCTCTGGCTCACCTGCAATATTTATAGAACTGAAGCACCGCGTTCGTATTTTCCAGCATTTCTTTACGTGGCCACACCAAAGTTTTTTTGAGCATATTGTCAAATTATGACAAATCAACGAGAACAAACCTTTTCGCCAGGTGTTCATGCAATATCATGTAACTTGGGAGAAATGCATAGGAATGCCATGTTACAAGACGGATGCATTATCAGTTCACGTAATCGATTTCTGGCACAACGGCTGTTTTTGGACGACCTTCACGGAATTCGTCTTGAGCGAGCGTGCCACGATTGAATGAAATTCAGTAATTTTAGTTCATGCGATGCATAACGTGAATCCAAATCGAAAGTTGTGAAAAATGATCGCACGAACAGTTAAACACACAAAGATAGTTTTTAATTCCTGCAATTCAGAGAAAATGACTAAACGTATAGAAGCTCAGAAAAAATCACGAAAGGACTTGAATCAATCGGAGAATTATGCAAAACCAAACATTTAGTATATAAATAAGTTAGAATCTATTTACCTTATATATGACAAGCATGCAACTGCTACCTCTGCTGCCTGCTATTCGAACAGTTTTTGGTGGCTCTTCAAAGGGAGTCAAGTTTTTAGTATGCATTGTAATTTAATAATTAAGATTCATAAAATCTCCATTTTCTCACAAAAAAAAAATTAAAATTTTTGCTAATGAGAGGGGTCACGGCTAGCGGTTGATCGCCTTTTAACTGCTAGCTCATTCTTTTAAGGCACTGAATGATTAATTTTTTTAATTAATTGGGTGTAAGATTATATCTTTCTGAGGCCTATTCGTTATAAATAAACAGGAATTATATCAAATTCTATGTCAATTATTAGTTGATGAAATACAATACTTGCTGACAACAGATTTCGTTCAAGTAGTCAAGTTGAATTGGTAACCACATTTGTTCATAGATAATGTTATCTAGTTAAATAAGACCAATATTAAGGCTCCTTATGGGAAAGAAATTTAGATTAAATAGAAGTATGAGAAAGGTTAGTTATCAGTTTATCAGAAAATCAAACTGACATATACATAACTCTTAGGGTTGAGGATACTGTCTTTGAATTTCGTTAATAAATTTTAATAATTTCTACTAGTTGTTGGATATATATATCTTTCTATTATGAAATGGCGAACCTTACTGAAGAGAAATGTAAAAAGAGTGGAGTATTTGAGTCATTTGCTGTCCCTAACGGACTTCTCTTGTAGCGTCCCTATCGAAAAGTCCCTTAGGTGCTAATATAGTCAACTAACCATTCAAAGTGATCATAGAAATTGCGATATAGCTAGGCCTTTATAATTTATTGCTAGAAATAATGTTAATTCGAAATTCAAGAACAGTAATTTTGTTTGTTTGAAAAAAAATTATTTATTTATCTTCATTAATTTCATTTGATATTTTGCATTTATGCCAGCGCTTCTAAAACACTACTTTTGGGACATCACTTAGTTCTTTCAGCGATTTTCAGCTCTTTGGTGAAGCGATGGCCTTTTAAAGTTCTCTTTAGTCACTGTGTGGTTTTTGCTCAAAAATTCATGAAAAAGGAATTTAGTGCTTTTTTGCCTTGCAGGTGACGATATACCTGTATGTATTTTCTTTAAAAAGTTTTACAAAAGTAAAGAACGTATGTGTTGGAACCTTTATTTAAATATTAGGAAACGGAATTGTATATATTAAAATTGACCTTGCGAAAATTTTATGAAATGGAAATATAAATAAATGGGACATTCAAGCAAATGCATTTACTAATTAAGCATAACTCTCTGGAGCAAACGAAACCAGCAAAACAAAGCAACTGGAGCGACACTTAAAATTCATCGGAAGAGCAGCAATGCAAGGTTGCAAATAAAAATGACAGTTAGTTTCTTCAAAAGGAAATGAACACAACACGATTCAATGTGATGTGTGGTAATGAAAGTATGATGACGTCGCCATCATTAGCGCTAAGTACTGAACAACTCTAGTGCAAAGCATGATTTTGTGTAGCAAAGAAATGCAGGCAATAAATGCATTTAATGATAAAGAAATTGCAAAAGTTATAAACGAAAATTGCGAAAACTCATAGAATGCAGAGGAAAATATAAAAAGTAGCAAACGGAATTGGTGAGTGGCTCAAACTTATATATGCAGATAAGTCACAAAGATTTGCATCTTGAGAGATTGCAATTTTTCCATAACTGAATATAGTAGGGTTTTCAGATTTCTAGAACTTGGGTTGTAAAATATCTGTAATATATAGAATTTCTAATGTGGATTAAGGAGAAAATAAATAAAAGTCATATATGCAAGTGGGTGCCTACTCATGCTTATAAGCGCATAACTTTCATTTCAGTAAACCGTCAAAAATGTCATAAACTTTTTGAATAAAACAAAATAGCAAAAGCCAAGGTGAAAACAAAAAAAAAATCTCAATAAATGTCATACATTTTGTTAAAGGTATTTAGAATGCCAATAAAGATCTAAACGTAACAGAATTTAAGATTAACTTCTCGACTGGCTTAAGTGACTTCATTCAAACTAGCTTATTGGCCTCTGCATTTGTAAAAGTAATTAAAATTGTGTCGCAAGTAAGCCAATACTGGCAGCTGAAATTGACTTCACTACTACTCACTATTCATGTGAACTTTCTTTGCATATATGACTATATGTATATGTAGGTGTGGGCATAATTTTGTGTATTCATAAAAAGCATCACACATAACCTTGATGGATTGCCGAGCTGAGCTCAGAAAATTAAACACCACCACAAACAAAGATACACATATATAGCTTAAAGCTGTGATAAAGCAGGAAAAGTTAATTAATTTAAAATTTGTATAGGTTTTGTTTAAAAAATGTATGCATAAAAGGAGTGTTGAGTAGGGGGCGTATGCATCTGGGTGTTTTCTATGGTGTCAGCTTTGTTTTTACTTTATTTAATTTGGTATTTGGTATTTACTGCTAATACTTTGCTTTTGGTTGCACGTTAAGTTCTTCTCAGAACCATTACCGTCAATTTCAGCAATTAAAACAAAGGGTGGTAAGAACTCTGCTGTTGACGTATGTGAAAGTATGCCTGGTACTTGATGTATTTAGACATAGCATGCACTTTTGAATGCCGAAAATTTGCTTTGATCTCGAAAATTTTAGCAAAGTTTGCTGTTTTGAACTTTTCTCATAAAAGTTCATATTAATTTATAAATAATAACAAAACTTTTGCATGAAAGAAATAAGTGAAAAGAAGTGCATTTATTATATGTACACACGTATCTATGTACATTCTTTAATCTGTAAGGTCATTATTGAATTACAAAATTTTACACGTAGAGTAATCAGATTTATAGTTATATTGGATCCCTTCATCATAGTCAATTATGAGTCAGTAGAGCTTCAACTTGGTGCTTCAAATGAAAAAGTTAATCAAACGCCCCACCTACTATAATCCGGGATATAGAAAGTGATATAATATTTTAAATGAGTTTAATCATTTCATAATCTTCAGAGTGGAGCGGGTTTGAATAGTTTTGTGTTAGGATAAGTAGATTCAGATTACGATACGATCTAAGGTCTCCTCGTATTATAGTTTAGTATAACAGAATTATTTCGTTGCCTGAGGCAAAAGTTAAGCTGAAGATGAGAGAATTAAGCCAGAAGATCGGTATTTAATAGTTGTATTTCAGTTGTATTGACAAAAGGAATTTAATTATTCCTGATGTCCTCATATGACGCTCCAGAAGGTAATACGTATGTTGCCATTAATATTTCTCTACTGTTGTAATCAGGTAACTAACAACTTTATCGTAAAGGTATTCATAGATTGTATGTTGAATTCAGAGGTTGTAGATCACTCCAAGATGAATTTCATGTAGATAGGCCAAAACAGCTGTTTTTCCGGAAGCGTTTGTTGCTGTGCACAGACTGATGATCTTTCATCGTGCGATAGAGGCAATTAAAGGCATTAGTGGGACCAGTATATATCGGTATAGAACACATAAACATTTATGTTAGTGTGACAAAGTAAATAGCAAACGATTGAATCGTAACCAATAATTCTTTCAGTGGGGTTGCTTTTACAAGTGAGACAAATGTATGCTCATTTAAATAATTATTCAAACTCAATTGCCCTTTCATCTTCGATAAAACTAAATTATGATCACTCGCGAAAATGCCGAATACACTCGACTGTCCTTTCGAAGATGTTGTACTGAGCCTACGGTAACTATGAGTCTCCAAATTTTATCCACTTTTATTTCATGTGAATTACATATTTGCTGTCGTTTGATTTAGAAACTGTGTCTCAGCATCACTGATCTCCATTATCCAACTGAGGGCAACTGGCAATCGCGTGTGAATTCGCGGATATACGACAGTTGGGCCGTAACTGTATAAAACCAATTACGTGCTTCAAACGGAAGCACCAGCCTTAGCAGCAGGCATCCAGTGGCGATAGTCAAAAACTGTACTCAGCGATTGTGTGTAGTATTTATGTCCATAATTTATACCGATGAATCACGTGCCAATAAATAATTCGATATTATGACGGCATTCCATAACTCAAAGTATAAAAGCGTTGGTACCAAAAGCGAAACAATTTGCCATGACTATGGCATGCGCTTCTTCAGTTCTATCACGGAAAACGTTTTCGATTAGTGACAATTTATGAACGCGTTTATTGCACGCTGCAGTGCGATGGTTAAGCTAAATTCGGTGAATAGTAGAGAGAGTTGGCTGCTGGCTTGTCTATTAAGGCATTTGGACGAGCATTCATTGTTATTTATTCTTTTCGTGAATATTCGTTTAAAGTTAACGATACGTTATTGAGTTTAAGGCGCAGTTGTCATTGATGGATGTTATGTGGTTTACGTGGGTTGCAGGAAAATATCTTGAGACTGAGTAAAAGTGTTGCAGAGAGTAACGTGTTAGTAAGTTTGTGCTTATATGCGTTTATAAATTATGTTTGGGTGTGCCAAAAAAAGTTAAAATTTTTAAAAAGGATCTCATAGTTACTCTTCCAAAATGTATTGAAACAATCAACCCAATGAAGTGGATTTGCTTTTTGTCTATTAAGAGAAGAGAAAGTTCATTGAATTTACACAAACATTCATGTTTCTTACTTAGAATCATATTTTCACTATAAATACTTGTTGTTGTGTAGTGATTATGTGACACAAAAGTTAAAGAATTTCTGCGCCAAATGTGTGACAGATTGGTTAAATAAACAAAAATACTCTACGAGACATTAACCGTTGACTGAGCTCCTGTAAGGCTCTTGGGCTTCAATCATTTCAATATTGCTCATGTTGGCTAAAACGTTGTAGGTGAATTTGTGTGAAATTCAATGAACTTTCCAATGAGTTGCCGTCGTTCATATGCAAACATACAAATAAATTCATGTGAGCGCCAAGATTAATCATTGCTATGAAGCATGGTTGAAACGCCAATGCATTTTCAGAAGCAATCGACACTTCAACATAAGTTTGTTTTTCTTTGCTACTTTTGCACTTGATTTATTGTAGATGTATTTCTTGTCCACTTATTCGCAGCTAAACACTCATATTTAGATAAATGTCACTACGCTTTCTTTGAACTCGCTTTCATCTCGCATTCATCCGTTTGATTAGTTGTTGTGGCTGTCACATGAAATAAGGAAGTGCCAAAAGAAGCAGTAAGCTTCCTGCCATAGCTTCGGACACTTTATACAGACTGTGTGAATAAATGATGCATAAAGCTCAATAGTTATGCTCTATCTGTCGCGTAACTTAGACGACTCGACTTCTTCTTTTGGATCTTGAATACATATGCTAAATATCATCCTAAGTTAAAAGAATGAATATATTACAAATTACAACAAAAATATTGTTTCTATAAAGCAGAGAGTATGATTTTTTTCTACAGAAAAATTATATGCTTTTATGTATTTATATATACTCTATCTAAGATATAGATATGTATATTTATGCACATTCCTAGGCACCTTCCAAATTATTGCGGTTTATTGTGTGTAAGGTAGTAAACTTCATTAAATGCTAAAGCCACTTGAGTCATGCAGCAAAGGTGGAATGTTCGCTAAGTTAATTTAGTGTTTTTTTAAATTTTCAATTAGAAATGAGTAACCGCATGAAATTCAGTCGCAACGTTTCATTATTTATGCGATTTTTACTTATATAGTTGAGGGTGCATAGAGTTGAAGGTCAATTTCATCCAATCGTGCGGCTGTCATGAGAACTCAAGTGGGCGAGGAATCGAATATCCCGAGCGTAATACTAATTCGGCATATGGTTTGTTAGAAAAACGAATACGTAGTATATGGGAGTTGGGGTAGTACCGATCTGGTTTTATCTACATACTAAAAAATGTTCCCTGGATTTCATTAAGGTACCTCATATACAATCACCAATCATATGGAGCAAAGTCAGTCGAATGTTCAAAACTCCTGGAAATAGTTATAAGGGGGCTAGGTCAAGTTTTCGCCCAATTATAGCATTTTTAGGTGCAAATATATTCTATTATGAGCAAAACATTTTCTCAGCTTTTACTTCTTCTAAAAATCGCGGGAATCGAACCATTGTTGTAGAAATAAATTTGCACTAGTTGAAAAAGTTGTATAGGGTAAGCTCTGTTTATTATGAAATGGCAAACCAAACCCAGATAAATTAATTGACAGCTGTCAAAGAGATCAACTTCGTTATTATTAATATTTAACTTTATTAAATATGTTTTTGAAAACGTGAAACCAAAAATGACTATACAAAAATGTTTTGAATGAAAATGGAGTTGAAGCGCACACAGGGCGTATGATGAACAAAAAGTCAACTCTAATTTATTAGATTTCTGCTCACTTGTGAATATTGGGCAAATCGCCTACGTATAAGAAAAATTCAGTTTATAATAAGCATTTCAACAGGATACCGCAGACATTTTTCAAAATTTACTAACCTCAAAAAGTTTTTCACTTTCGCGGGAGCAACGCAATGCAAATCATAATTATAAGTATGTACGTAGTTCGAATATGCCTCACTCACTTTGATACAAATTAATAATATTGATTAGAAAATATGGAGCATGGTTTTGTGGCTTTTATTTATATTTTAATTTTTTCTATTATAACATATATGAAGTTGTCAAAAATATTTTCCAATGCCTGCGTCACTATTATATTTCCGAGTAAAACATATGGGTCGAACCAGAAGAGAAAAAATGGCAAACTCTCAAAGAAAAATTTAAGATCAATACAAAGGCAAATCATAATTTTCTTTAAAAAATACTAAAAAGTACTTTATACAACAAAACTCGTCATGAATTTGGATATTTTATAATTTATGACTTTTGAGGATAATAGTTATTCCGCTTATACCTTTCAACAAATATAAAACACCAAAGCGGAAAATTAAGTGAGTTGGCACACACGAAATTTTTAGACTAAATGAGAATATTTATGAAAGAGTAATGGCACGTGACATAGCAAGCTGAACCTTAGTGAAGCGTAACATTATCAGATACACGCGTTTAGGCATGAAATGCCACATTAATTCAAAGGAAGCGGTTAAAAAAGTTCTTCCGACAACACATTGCACCAGTTATAAGGAGTCACGATATAGTGGAATGCATAAATTTCTCAAAGTTAAAGGTCAAAAGGTCATATGGCAGCCAAAGGATACGATAGAGTTAGATTCATTCGAGGCATATGCCGTATAACGATGAATGAAGCAACAACTTAAGCTCTTGTCACAACAAAGCTGATAACATAACAATCTACTTTAACTAACAAGAAACAACTACGCACTACGAGGACGTGAACAAGAAAGCTATTTCAACAGAAAATAAAGAAAAAAGAAAAAAAGAAGGTTTAACAGTGACTAACTTCACCACGGATCTGTTATCACAATTGACTACCAGTGAATTAGCTGCAAATGAGCATTACTAACAGTTTTGAGCATTGGTGCTTGCAAAGAATTTGTTTTTGATTTGGTTGCACGTATGAGCTCTTTTATTTACTAAAAAAAGTCTTTTAATTTCTCCCGACGTTATTTGGTTGGTACCGGAGAATTGCGTCAAGAGAGCGCCTAATTTAAATTAGCAGCAGCATGGCAACGCAATATGCACTCAGCAACTACAAAAAATGGTTTGTTTATGTTTTTCTGCTGCCGTGGCTGATTATTACCGGCAGTCGCATTGCGCTCTTCGCTGCTAAACCGAATTTGGTAATCGACTTCTGTTTCGACGTCCATCTCGACTTCGCTGCGATGTACGACCTACAGCGACAGAAGCAGAGACAGCGGCAGAAGCAGAAACAGTGGCAGAAGAAGAAACAGCGGCAGAAGCAGAAACAGCGACACTGTCAACAACAGTGGCAGAGACTGCGGCAGTAACAGTAGCTGTCGATGGCTGGCTGTACATGAATAGAGGCATTCGCAAATCGTTAGGCTTGCTTGCCTTCAGTCTGTTTCTGTTACCGGATATGTGTAGAGTCTTTGATCGGCAAATATTCTGTTTGTGATAAGTAGAAGGGGACTTCTACTTGAATACGTCGGTCGAAGGTTACTCATTCGCCGCGTTGTACTACAATTATTTCAAACCGGCCACCTTACGTGCTCGTCCTTAGTGGCGGATTGAGCATTGAGGTGCTATTTGATTTCAATAATATAGGGTTTTTTCCCCTTTCTAAATTTTTGATGTTAATTGAATATAATGATAAATAACAAATTTAATTCTGCAATTATGAAATTGTGTATATTTGCCTAAGCGAAATATTTTCGCCTCAATTTTTGTGCCGAAATCAAGATAAAAGTGTTGGAAAATTAAATTTGAAAACAGGTTAGTGTTGGTTGGCGAAGCTGAATGAAATATCGACCTTTTTTTTTGAAATGCATGCGCATTTTTTGGTGTTAGTTTGGAGGAGATAAAAATAATAGTAAATGGCTAGAAGCAGTAAAGTGAAAAGTGTGAAACGTATTACTGAAGTGGTAATGATGGTGATGGAATACATATTGAAGTATGGTGAAACAATTAGTTACTGATACTAGATACTAAATATAAAAATAGAAATTTTACTAAATAATTTTTATGATGCAAATAAATAGATAATTATTTATTCATTTAAGAAAAAAAAATGAAATAAAATGAAACTACTACATATACATATGTATGTGTAATTTCAAGATTTGTCAAAACGGCTTTCTTTGTTACCAAAAGAGTCGTATATGCAAAATGCTGCATGAAGCTTTGCAAACTTATTACAACATATTTTTAATACAAAAATATTTATAAAAAGTGCACCAAATTTTTAAAATGAAAAATTAGTTAATATTTCCAAAGCAAAATCTTTATGAAAAGTGCTTAAATAACTGCGAAAAGTAACCATGAATCGTTGAAGATTTTAATATTACCACGACATTTGGGATACCAAAAATAATTTTCGTACCAGAAAAACGCTGGCTTGCATAATCAAAACGCTGCATTGTTAATAATTACTTAATTAATAATAAAAAAAACTATACTTAAGGCTGCGAAATATTATACCAATAATATTTAGTGTACAGTGCCCAGTGTTCAAAACTTAAGAAACTATTTTTTATTTTCTTACCGTTAATAGAAAAATATTGAAATTTGGCTTCTTACTATATAGATAAATGATCAGGATGATGTGAAAAGTTGGAATCCGGTCTGTCTGTCCGTCCGTCTGTGCAAGCAGTAACTTGAGTAAAAATTTAGTTATCTTGATGAATACGAGGGTCATGGTATGTACTTATTTTAGTACAAAAAAAATTCGAGTTCGTAGATGGGCATAATCGGACCACTGTCACGCCCACAAATCGCCAATAACCGAAAATATATAAAGTGCCATAACTAAGCACTAAATTAAGATATAAGACTGTAATTTGGTACAGAGGAGACACCTGTTGGTAAAATTTTTTGCAAAATTGGGCGTGACCCTGCTCTCTAACAAGTATAATGTATATATCTCCTAAACCACTAAAGGTACAGCAACCAAATTCGCCCAGCACGACTCTCAGTTCCTACCGACAGTGCGAAAATGGATCAAATTGGATGAAAGCCCGTTCACTCCCCGTATAACGGTACTGTTAAAAACTACTAAAAGCGTGATAAAGCAATAAACTAAAAGTTTGCCGCCGGGATGGTATGAGAAAGCTTTATGAGAGCCGGTGTCAAAAATGGGGCGACGGGCTTGGCACCGCTCATTTTTTGGTGAAATCCCATATCTCGGTACCCGACTGACCTATTTACACAAAATTGGAATGCGTCAGTTTTTTCATATTTTTATGTCAGCGAAATAGAACAATAACCACGCCTACATCCCATAAATCGTTCTGTTTCCAGTACACAACTCAAGAAGCAATTAATAAAACGGGATTAACTTTTGCACGTATAATGCCCTTAGTGTACGCTACTTTATATTTCAAAGCAACCAGGACTTTTCTAGACCCTCGGTACCGAATATGTGGACCCCAGTACCTATACTTTACTTTTCACAGAAAATATCGGTCAATATGTGAGATATATAATTGAAATTCGCTAAAAGCTCTTTCCAGATAATAGTAGCTCCGTGTATCAAAAATGAGTGAGGTGGGGTCAATACTTCCCTTAGTCCCCATATACCTAATATAAAGATTTCAGAACTTCCGATTGACTTTGTACCGCATATATCGGCCAATATGTGAGTTATCTCAATGAAAATTAGATACCGTGTTTTACTCATAACAGTGTATCCTTGTGCCTAAAATAAATAAATTTGAGCGAAAACTTGACTTATCCCCCATAAAACTAATATCAGAATTTTCGAACATCCGACTGACTTTACTCTATATTATTTGCTTTTTAGTATGTGAAATGTTAATAGCATGTGGTATTGGGAAAAATAGATAAAATTTGGTCGATACCACCCCAACTTCCATATACTACATATAATGATTTTCGTTTTTCAACCAAACCTTATATGTCTGTCAGCATATGAGTTATATATAGTTTATGTATATATAAAATTGCTTGGATTTCTATCCTAAGGTGGACGTTTTACATCTTAAGGTATTTCTCTTGCTTTGATTCCTGCAAGTTGCAAGAGTATAAAGTGTTCAGATTCACCCGAAGTTAGCCCTTCCTTACTTGTTTCTTCTAATAACTTTTTGAAAAACTTACCTCCAATTATGAAACTTTTTCTGTGTTAAAATTTTCATTATTTTATAAAAACTTGATTCTGATTGTACAGTTTATATGAAAGCTTTATGCTATAGTTATCCGATTTGAACAAATTTTTCGAATATTGAATAGTATCTTTAGGAAACAATCTGTCTTGAAGATATCTCGCAAAAGCTTTCTATACAAGTACTTCATTTCGACCGTTTGACTTGTATGGCAGGTATTTACTATCGGGGTCTGATTTCAGCGGTATCGACAAATGAACAGCTACTTGGAGAGATGAGAACGTGTGTAAAATTTCAAAATGATATCTCAAAGACTGTAGACTGTCGTACATATATAGACAGACGGGCAGATGAACAAGGATCGACTCAGCCCGTAAACTAATCATTTATGTATATGTAGGTTTATTGCAGAATTGCAAATCGAAGATTTTCGAAGTAACTAACCTTACCAGCTGCTCCGAAAATTTCCATACCTTCATATCTTATTTGGGTCAACTATTATTTTTTTAAAGAAGAGAACAGGCATTAATTGTACAAACTCTACGTAAATTAGGTAAGTTAATACATCTCTTTCTATTTATTACGTCGATGGATAGGACGGCACACCTAGGTCTTTAGGAGGCCCATTGCGTGACCACCGGGATTAAAGTATCTTCACACTTTTATGTCCCCTCTCAAATACCGTGTTCTTCTGATGATGTTAATTGTACAAAATCCGAAACATCTTCAAGAAACCTTCATGCGATAGTTGCAATTACTTTCCTATGCAAAGTTTTGTATTCATATAGAAGATGTTTTATCCTCCTTCCTGTTCCTGTATCTTCTTCATCTACCTCCTGACAGCTTCTGCGTTGTTGTTTTGTACCAACAACTTATTTACATTTAGCTGAGTATTTAAAACAAAAAAAATTGCTGCCAAGCCGGTATAAAAAAGCATATTAGTGAGCAAGTATGTATATTGTTTATACATATATCTGTATGATAAACTATTTACTATAATCAAATATCCTTAAGTACACATGCATATTCTAAAAAAAAAAATTTAAACTTACAGTTTCTACAGTCAATTAATCATAATCTGCTTTCTCACAAATATATTTGCTTGATCCTTTAATAGTTGGTTTCTATGTAACTTAACGCTGCTCAAAGTCTTATCATATTTTATCATTGTTCGGCATTTAGTTAAGACATTCAATGCCATGACATGATAATATTTACATTGTGGCAACGCAAGAGTTTCGACTTGCAGCGCTCTGGTGTGACTCGGTGTTTAAGTGTGCATATAGGATATATCAGCATTGTGTCATTAGCCACTTGATATTCTAAACTCAAACAGAATCAATGGCCGATAATTTCCAACGATAAAACCAGCTAGACTAAGAATAATTTTTTGCTCTTTTCATTCTTTGCCACATTGTAGGTAGTTGACTACCTGAAAGTACTTGTATGTAACCAATTACGCAGACCTGTGTTTGTAGCTATTTTCATGCATTTATCGCAGTCATAATCATTGAATTTAACTTTAGCTAGACTTCAGCGGGAGATAATGTGCAGATCTATATTCGATTTGAACATTTTCGAAAATCCAATTTTGAAGATAAAATTTGAATTTTTTAACTCGCAAAAGGAAACATATACTGATAATAATAGTAGTAAAAGTTTGACTGGCTCCACTAGCCGTAAAGTAATAGTGGAACTCCTAGTTTAATATATGAGTATTGAAGGCATTGTCAGGGCCATTTGAATTTGAAATAAAGTGTTTACAGTGATTAGAACACGCTCACGCTCTGAGTCGGTGCTTTCTAGAGCGTACTTACTTTTACTTTTGTGTTTACTGCGTGCTTTACGTATTTTTGAGTTTCTTTTGATTATTTTTTTTAAGGAGTTACTAACGGCTGAATATAAATTGACTCTCGTTGGTATATTGAATAAAAGGAAGCCTGGCATTCAAACTGAATTTTTTCACACAAAAATAGACCAACAAAATGAAGTTCAGTTTTCGGATTTCATAATGAACTGGCTATAGTCTCATGAGTTCTCAAGCCAAAGAGAGCCAAAGAAAGCTATTGTATGACAGCTAAGCGCGAGCACTGTTCATTATGTCCTCGAAAGCACGTCAAGATGCTGCCAAAAAAATGCTTCAAGTGTCATAAATTTATTTGTTAGCAACACTCGAGTGTTTACTGCGTCGAATGTCGAACAGAAGAACCTGCTGATGAGACTAATTAATTATTATTTTTAAGTTGATCTCGGCCATGTCAAAAAAAGTAGTTAAAGAGAAGTTACATTTTTGTATTTTCTAATTAAATATAATGTTCCAGTTCTCTTTTCGTTTCTTAAAATTAATATTAAGTTAAATAACTTTGTTAATTAATATAAGATAAAATAAGATTTATTTCTTTTTGAAAATACTTTCCCCATCTTTTTTGTGATTACTCAAGCGACCTCATGCGCCTAATTGGGTTTAGAGTTAAATCACAACAATAAAAGATACAACAAATAACCACAAGGCACAGCCGCAATGACATTAAATGCCAAAAGCATAGTTTATGACACAAGCAACATATTGTGAGTGTGTAAGTGAACTCCTTGAAATATACAAATGTCTGCCGTTTACGTTGCTTATAATTATGTAATCACAGTTGTAACTGCTGGCGCTGACATCAAGTGGGCACACCATTAAATTGCCAAAAGGCGCAAAATTCTAGGAATTAATTAGATATTGCCACAGCTAACATAAACGATAGGACATACTGCATCCCCTGAATGGCTGCTGGATAAAGCGTTGGCTCAGCATATTTGTGTTTTCTATTGTTATTGCCCTCTTCACTTAATTGGCAGTCTTTTCGGCGACTTGCATTCATGGGAAATAATCAGCACGTTCAATTGATAATTAGAGTCAAGTTTACTAGACGTACATATGCCAGCTACTTGTCATACCAAAGTATCTGTAACCTTTTTTAAAAAAAGCTTGCTAAAGTGAAAAGAAAAGAGTTTAAAGTGTTAGCACAGCTTCTTGTTGGTTTACAAGTAGTTTGAAATGCAGCGCCATTACAAAAACAAGCTAGATAATATTGGAAAAGCTAAAGATATATCAGAAAATGAAATGGCAGTTGAATACTCTCTTACCTTTGAACACTCCCCAATAAGTGAATTCTGATTTCAAAGCATTTTAAAATCCATGAAACACAACCAAATAATTGAAAACCAAAAAATTAACGAGAAATAAGGAAGTTAACTTCTTCTCTTGTCTTTCATTCCAGTCCGCACCCAATGACTGACAGCATTATTGAGAAATTGCATATACAGTATTTTTTGCGAAAGGGTAAAAATGTTAAACCAATTCTTTCTTTGGTCGGGAGAGAGAACAGAGCAGTGATGTCTTCTTGGAGCGTTTGGTTATTGCTTTGATGGTAAGAATGTGGAAAGTATTTTCAAAAGCGATTATTTGCCTTTAAATTCCTTTGTGGTTTTTCGTGTGTTTGTAGTCAAAAGCAACAAAACCTCAGCCTTAAACCATACATTTATGGTATATGTATAGATGCTTGGTTGGAATTTTCCAAACGAAAAACAAAATTATGCGAAGGCAACTGTTTATTCATCACCCAAATAAAACCATAAATAAATCGAAATAGTTTGGGACATAATATAAAAATAGAGAAATATAATATAAATAAAAAAACATAAAAACCGTCAAAGCATGGAAGGTCAGTTGATATATGTATGTGAAAGTGTAAGCCATAAATTGTGTTACAAAGTCGCAAAGCACTTGCCGTTATCATAGACTAAATCCGGTATATAAGTAGGTATTAAATTTGTCACCAAGTTTGTAATATATATAGTCTCTCAGTTTTGGAAATATCGCTCTAAAATTTTAATTATGTCCTTTTCTCCCCACGAATTGATAATTTTTCGGGATCGTTTTTACTTTTCCAGTCATTTTTGTGAGAAATAAATCTTCTTTCGAAGTAGGTACATATCATCCGCAAGAAAAAAGAGTCCAAATATGATTAAAAATATTAAACTAAACAAATTTAAAAACCAAAGAGCATAAAAACTGATGTGCGTAGTCAAAAGTGAGCACAACTTTCGACAAATCTGTTTAGTCTAATTAAATACGTTAACTCTTACTTATGTACATATCCGTCATGCTAACATTTCTCTTTGCCAATTGTATCCCTCCTTTATTCGATTATCTTCCACACTCTTTTCCTCTAACATATTCAAGCTACCGGAGCATGATTTACTACACTTTCCACAATTCATTCATAATTCGTTTATTCCACAGCTGTTCGTAGTATTACTCAACAATTTTTCTGCTTATTTATTCATTACCATTTTTTGTTTGCTTTTCAATTTGCTCTTAATGTTGCTATAATTATTTTGAGAACCCGTCAATTTAAGTTAGTACTTAGGAATACAAATTAAGGTATTACTATATCCTGAACAGTGTGTATCCAGTTTGCCATGACGTTTGCAACGTTGGAATCTCTATGAAGTATACATACTCGAATAAATGATCAGTGGCCTCTGGCGTCTGGCCTGGTTCATTAATCGCCCCAACTCAAGTTCTTGGTTATGAAAATTTTTGTATTTGACAGGGCCTCTCATGGCACATTATGTAATGCATCATACATTAGCTATAGCACTCATTTCAACTGACCGATCGAAATGTAGATAAAGATATTTTTATATCATTTCATGCTATAGAAAGTCTTCTGTGGAGGGTGTATGTTCGATACAGTCGAATTTAACGTTGTTTTGGTAATGTTAGCAATTAGCTGATTTGTAGACCCTTCTTACGTATGTTGGGCCGCTATGTAATTTCAAGAACCTTCATTACCACTATGAGCAAAAAATAGTAAGACTTTGCTTATAATTTTAAAATTTCTACTTTATTCTTCAAAATCTATGTCACCTCCCTGAAAGTAATCATCTTTGGCTTGTGAAAACGTTTTATTCCAATCCTCGAAACAGTTGTTAAAGTCAAGTTCCAGAATAACCTTTAATACTCGTAGCGATTCACGTTTAATGTACTCAATTGACTCAAAATGGTTTCTCCGGAGCGGACGTTTGAGTCTGATGAATAGCCAGGAGTCACACGGATAGCAAAAAACAAGATTTGTTAGCCCATAATTCCGGCTTCATTTTACGAATAGCACAAATGTTTTGCTTAACTTATAAATAAATGTTCTACAAAACTATGAGTTTCCAAGCCATAATGATTGTTTTTCATTTTTTGACCAACCTCCAAATGGCTTGTGGAGAGAAAGCAAAACCAAAAACAAAAGCAAATCTGAAACAATTAGATACGTGTGCAGAATATCTAAATTTATATATGTAGACGAATACATATGTACATATATTCACATGTGTCTGCTTAAGTAGACATGTCTCATAGAATAAATACAACAAGCCACATGTGATGACAGCAAAAGTCTAATTATTGTGAAAATCATCAAATCAGCACCGCTAATTACACACAAATGTAGTCATAATTAATTATTTTTTTCTACATAAGAGTGCATATACAAATACAAATCAAATTATGTGGCAAGAATGTTTTTCCTACCAGACATTGTTGATTTATTTGGTCTGCACATTTGAGTAAATCAATAGGAATATGTGTATTTCTAATTGATTGCCGCGAAAAGGTAATCAATAAAGCAATTAAATTCAGATTACAATGCGATTGATCGCTTTTCTTTTATATAGGCATAGACTGGTTGTAAAAATGTTTTCTCGCAAGAGTTTTTACACTATTTTCATTTTATTTTTTTAGCTCAGTTATTTCCTCTCTTTTGTCAAATTCAAAAATTAGTTTACATAAAATAGACAGTCTTGAAATATGCATCTGCTTAAAAGAGAGTTTCTTTTCACTACAAATCGCTTTATTTAAACCGCTTAAAATCTAAGCACGCAGTAAAACAATAACAATAAGAAAGCAAAATGGAAGACTCTTATGTTTCTAACAATGCATGTACACAAGTACTTTAACATAAAACACGGTACTTTGATGTTGTGTGAAACGGAGCTACAATAACCTTATCATCCATATGTTAAGAATTTAATCTGCTTGGCTCCTCGGTAGTTCGCGTAGGTGTCTGCACACAGTAGGGTAAAATGCAATGCCATGTGTATTTATGTAGCAGATAAAGTCAACTTTCAATTCAACTTTTCAATGGGATTTGTAACGGTTTGTGGGGAGTCTGCAGATATATGATTTAAAAAAGTAAAAAATACTTTAAATGCTAGTTAGGACTGTGAGGGAGCACTTTTGATATTGACAAGCAAGGAAAAGCACATTTGTTCAACAATTTTAGCAAATTGTCTCATCTTACACAAAAAGATAGCTGCTAACTGAATTTTTATTATACACAGCATTTATTTATGCGACACTTTAGTTTAGAGCTTCAGTGTCGAATGTACAATGAATGTTTTGATTGAGTCAGCAAACGAACGTTTTACAGACTACCCTTGTTTACTAGATCAAAGCAGAAGCTTTTAAGTACAGTAAAATTCTGAGGTTGAAACCCATTGGTGAAATAACAAATAGTAAAGGAAAGGGACGGTGATCAAAGTTGGGAAGAGGAAGGCCTGAGTATGAATGAATTTTTAAGGGTTAAAAATGAATTATCTCGATTTCCGCAAAAACTCCGAGTCCTATAAAAAGAAAAGTGTAGTGTATTAAGATCCACTCCAACCATTGCACTTAACGCCACCTTGCACATATTGCCCGTAGAATCGTCGGAAAGTGTATGACTGCAAAAATTGCTATCAGCCTCAGAGAGTCTGGACTTCTAAAAGAACACGTATCTGAACACTCGGATTTTCTCACTCACTTTGATTTCATACTGAATCACTTGGATCATGGACTCGCCAAGCCGAACACTGGGCGCTCTTTTTTCACCCATGTACCGGTGATGGAATTGTGGGTGGGAAGAAGCCGTTGGAGGAGAGGGACAGTGAGCTTCTTTATGGATGAATCAAAGTTTGGGGGGAAGGTTGGTGGAGCGATTTACACTTAGGAACTCAGTGTCTTCCATGCTGAGGTTGCAGCCATTATGGTAGCAGTAGACTTACTGCTTCAGAGTGCAGACTTCTTCAGAGAAGTTACCATCCACTTTGATAGCAGAGCGGCGATTTTAGACTTGAACTCATTAACAGTCGTTCAGGGCTGGTCAAAGTGTGTCTAACCTCGATATAGTAGCATCGAGTTTGTTTGTGATAAGATTGGTATGGGTGTCAGGCCACAGCGGCATCGCAAGAAACTATAGAGTTGATGAGCTACAAAGAAAAGGTACCCTAGAACCGCTGTCGGTAGAATGGGAGTGGGTCGGTGCTGCCGTATCTCATTTATTCTACTACTGGATAGCTTGGCAAGCGCTAGGCCACCATCGGCACATGCGCTGTCACAAAAGCCTTTTGGCCGAAGATCAATCGCAAGAAATTTAGTGATCCCCTTGCTGATAATAAGGCTAACCTCTCCCTAGTTTTGTAGCTTTTAACAGGCCATGATAAGGTGGAAACAACTCACAACTTCCTTAGTGACTATCCCTCGTTTGGGAGGTCAAGACTTAAACACTTAGCAGCCCATAAGAATGAAAATTATACGCCTCTACAAATTTGTATTGAAAACTTTTTTTTACTAATTTATACGTTCGAACACTGGATTTCTTCTTTTCTATGGCTTCAGATTACATAGAGTAGTCCACGTACGATCTTTGATCAGGCATTTTACCTGACCTAGCCTATATTGTGTGTACATATATACATATATGAATCCGACGATTTTTTGCAATTTAAACACAATTGCACTCCTTTATTATGTCTGCACGGCACTTCCGGGCTTAAATTGGTTTTTGCGAAACTGCGTGGTGATTATCAACCGCAACTCTGTTTGTAACCTTTCCCTGTAGAGCCAAATTGTACTTGCATATTTTATTACATTTGCGTTTGCGTGCATTTGAGAGCCCGTTCACACACAATCTGCGTGAATGTATATGTGCAAGTGAGCGTAAACAATTATTTGCATGCTTCATTTAATTTTATTACTGTAAAAAAAAATATCTAATTAAATTTCACTGTATTATACGTGCACAAAATACATGCACAATTTTACATCGAAGCAAATGTTGTACGTCACTGCGTATACGTAACCCACGCCATGGATTTTGTTTTGTTTACAAATGCATTCAGCGCGCTGATATATTATTTGCGAAAGAAATTTGGTTATGGAAATTGAAAAGTTTAAGCAAATAACTAAATACGATTCATTATGCAATGAAAGCAGTGCTAAAGATATCATTTTATTAATTTTGCTTTACACCATAGAGTAGTTTGAAAGTTGAACTTGCATGTAATTTAAATCTATTATGAAGAATGTATAATGTATTTTGAAAATCCATTTATTTATTTCCTGCGTCGACTACACGTTCTTAATTTTACAAATATATTTTGTACTCAAAGAATCATACTAAGTAGCCTTCGTCATCCAAAAATGGATTAATGCATTCAATTTCCTCCACAATTCTCGTTTTATGAAGCTTTTTTATCATTTATGATACAAACATTTATATTATATATGGACGTTATTTAGTATCTAGTAGTACAATAAAACAGTGGACAAGAAAAAGACTGGCTAAATATTTATAAAAATTTTACCAATGTCGTTATGTTTCATTCAATATATGTATAAGTACACATATGCATAAATACTAAACAAATCACTTTTTACTTTTATAGAGCCAACGCCTTGGGTTTATGACGGAAAATGAAATTAAATACCAGCAACTAAGCACCACCACACCCAGCGCAATCAAACCCCAACGTATTTTGGTGGCCTCAATTGGCAACAGCTACCATTACCGCCAGCAGTTTTGCAAGCGCCTCAACATCGGACGAAGTGTTGCTGCTCGATGACAATATCATCGTAAGTCAAGCGTACTATGCCAATTCGCTACTCTTTGCTTTTGACTCATCTCTGTTGAGAGACTTGCATTGCTACAGAGAGAAGCATTCAAGCAGAATGTGTCACTGACACTGAATATCTCGACGGAGAATCTGACGGAACTTCTAAATACTGCACAGTTCAATCAGATCTTGGAATTGCTACAGCAGCAGCTCCCGCTGTCCTCCTTGATTATGCTCACAGTGCTCTATGTCATCATCTTCGTGCTGGTATGTTGGGTAGTCTTATTACATGCATTATTATATCGCGAAATTTAAATATTTCAAAAAAATTTATGCACACCGTGACCACGTTCAATCTATTTAACCAGACCGTATCGGATTTGATGTTGCTACTGTCAGGTGAATTGCATTTGTTACACAGACTTTTAAGTAAGGTTCCAAAAATATGCATATGAAAATTTAGTAAATAATTCGAAAACAAAACAACGAACTAACACTAAAGCCCGATTCTTTCATTTTTCTTTTCAATGACAGATGGAAGAAAATATAGTTATGTCTGAGAAGCGATGAGTCACGATTGTAAAATATTATGTTTTTGAATAATTGAAATTATTGCTCATGAGATCAGAAACATAACGAAATATTGTTCTTAATATGAGTGCCATTGTATATTTCTCTATAAAACTATCTTGCTTTTTTTTTGTTTTCTGTGCTTTTATTCAGGCACGCCGCAAGGTGGTCCTGTCTTCCTTACTCTTGATTTTAGTGGTATTGAAACCACTCGGGAGTCGAGACTGTCGGATTATATCCTATGTATATGATGTTGTTCTTATGGTTAAAAGAAAGGGAGTTAGCCGTCATAAACAAATAAAGCAGATCTGGATTTATTTACCATCATTAGGAGCTAGAGGCTTCACTCTCTCGAAAAGATGAAGTATTTGGGCAAAATCCTGAAACCATACGCCTTATAGGTCAGTGAGCTCTCTCTTGGATGACCTACAGCTCAAGAGGATGGTTAGAGGGGCAGTCTTATATCGGGAGTTCTCAATCAACTCTCAGACTGTCAGAGTAGTGTAGCGTCTTAAAGCAGAAGTAGCAGCCATAAAGATAGCAGCAGATGTACGAGTTCTACGAAGAGCGTTTTCTTTTAGAAAGGTAAGAATCTACTCCGATAGAAGAACAGAAAGAACACTTCACTGTAATATTGTTTTTTGGTCTGTGGTGTTTACTTCAATCATTAAGAAAACTCGTTTGAAGCTTTTTATTATTTTAGTGATGCGATTAATTTCCATCAAAGAATGCTATCACCATCAAGCATTATGAAACGTTTCATGTCTTTATTTTAATTTTGAGCAAGTTTTGAGCACTCGTTGGGCAGTTCTGAGATGATATTTCAACTCGGGAAAGCCCTTTCCTGCAATTAATACTAATAATTTGTAACCTCACAAATCTTAAAACCTTTTTAATTATAATCTTTTTTCTTTAGATGCACCACATCTGTATATATCTTCCTATTTAACGGTCCAATTAGCATACTTGACAGTGTTTAAGCGGAGATAGCCACCAATGTAACCGTGCTGACAACAACGGCATTTACCGTTGAACGCTACGTAGCGATATGCCATTCATTTCGAGGAGTAAAAGCTGGCGGGTATTGATTAACGGTTTCATTACGCTTTCAATTTCTGCTGACTTTTGTTAATCAAGTAAGTAAAGTGCTTTTCTTGATAAGTTAAATTGACAGCGAGAAGAAGAAGCTCTATAAGAAGAAGGGATAAAAGGTGTATCTGTCGCGCCCTTGCCTTTAAAGTTAATATTATTTTTAGAATTTTCTTTCTTTTCCTCTTTAATATATCAGCTTGAAATGGTTACTTTTGTGATTAAGTACAGCGATGCGCTTGCCAATTTTTAGGGCACACCACACAATGTTGCCCTTCATGATTTTCACTTTAATTTACACACACTTATACACTTGGTCTTTAAGGATTTTAATATAGCATATTTATAGTTTTATTTTCTACCAGTCTTAAGTTCTAAACTCCATGTACTTTTAGGGAATTGTGTAGTCGAGTGATTGGAATGTTGGGTTAGTTATTGTTGTTGGTAAATTAAATAGTTAGTGAGTGTGATTTGATTTAAAAATTGTGTTTAGCCTAATGTAAGTGAAAGCATACATTATTTGGCAAATTTCTTACAAAAATATATTGTTGTTTAGAAATTTCATTTAATATTAAACTTTTTCATATAGTATTTTTTTGTTGCAATCGTTGCATTACAACCTCGCCGATACAATGTGCCTCAATTTGTTGATCATACGCTGTGACGTACTTTCTTCAATAAGTTTAACGAAACTACACCTTTTTATAGAAATTATATCAGTATTTATATTATGTATATTTATAACTGATTATGCAATTACATAGTCATGACCAAAATCATCATCTCTCTCTGCAGGACAGTGTCCTCACAACAATCAACAGCAGCGGTGGAATGGACGGAGGCATTCGTGATTCATTACATAGTACAGAGTATTCCTCTGCGGCTCGCAATCCATGCTGACAACAACCCTCACCAAATGGAATGAAATAGTCGCAAATCAAGTTATTGGTATGTCTGTTGTAACTGCAACCAAACAACAACAACAACCACACAGATCACATACTGCAATCTCAACTGTCCCAACGGTCCAGAGCGGCGCATAGTAATATCGTCTCGGTTATCTGTAGTCTTCAGCCATAAATTGCAACCGAATGTTTTAACAATGAAACGATTACCTTCTCACCACCAGCACCAACCATACAACCGGTGAAGTATATTGTGAAATTGGACGTGCATGGACCGAACTTTCACGAATAATTAGTTGACGTATAGAAAAGTTTGGACAGGACTTGTGAAAGGTACAGCGAGTAAGCACATATAAAAGCGTATAGACTCCATTTTGTTAGTAAATGAATAGCCATAAAAAAAATAGAAATCTGTTCTTGGAGTTGATGAATATTGTAACTCATGTACACTGAAGCTGTAGGGGGTCAAAGGGGTTTTAAGTTGCCATTTAAGTTATTTTAATGCTAGTGAACTTTGCTAATTACTAAATTGTATTTGTTTTTATTATTTCTCTTCTACTTTTTTCGCAGCCTCTCTGCTTCCAATTTGAATGCGTAAACCATGGTGCGGAGAACCATATAACTTCGATGTCAGTTTCGCTAAATAACGTGGATCCACCAGCGTGCGGAATCTGGATTTGGATGCAAAGTGCTGCAAATAAAAATGGATATCATCGGAAAATTGAATATGAAAGTTTAAGAAACTAAAATGTGTTATAAAAGAAGAACTAAAAATATATTATGAATTGTTTGTTTTTCAATAATAATGGATTTTACTATTTGATTCAAGCTTCTCCTGCATAAACTGATTGATCGATGTCACACTCTCTCCGCTTAATTTTTAAATAAATGATATTTCTAAGCATCGAGCAAAATATTCGATTACCGTAGCTGGAAGACGGCGAAAGACGAATACGAGATTACATTTTGTTATTATGAACTTTTCAAGATTTACAAAGTGGCGAAAATAGAATCACAACAACACCAGACATATTTATGATACTTTACTGATAGATAATCTTGGTTGGATAAGGTAACATAATATCGATTTTGATGTCGACTTAATAATAAATAAAGTTGACACCGCCAGAATCTAGAGTTATATGTATATTTTCCAACATCTTAATGACTCGTATTACCACATGAAGGCTGAAATGAGATTATGCTATGGCTGTTGGTGACTAGACCCCAGTGATCTTCTTTCTGATGCGTAGAATATGAAAAGATCTCGAAAAAAGTTTACAACTACTGGTGATTGCAAACAGAAAAACCTTTAACTACGGCTGAAACGAAACTATAATACCCTTCACAGGTGCATTTTTTAAAGCTTAAAAGGACACAAAAAGAACTTTTTATGATTCTGATCGGTCAGTGTGAGTTTAAGAGTTTACATCCAACCATTAATCAAAAGTCTAAAGCTGTTAACTTCTTTGAAAACTTTGGAAGATATTAAGCTTTACTTTATTTAGGTGATATCCTGTTACGAGAAAGAATACTATGAATAAAACTTGACATATTTTTTAATAATCGCAGTTCAAAATCCTTAGTTGACCACTCGTTTAAATTCGTTTCGGAGGCATTCGTAAATATTGATATGCTTATGCGTTTTCGAATGTTTTATATGAGTTCTTGATTCGGCGGTCTTAACTCGTAGCAGAAACAACGTAAGCAGAAAGAAGATAAAATGCAAAAAGAAAGTAATCAACAAATGTACAGCAACAAGGGCAATGTGTAGAAAATTTCCACACGAAAAAGAGGAAACCCGGTTGCCGTCAACAACGCCGTTATTGCGTTTACTTGTTGCATAGAATTTTGTAGCTCTCTTCCTGCGGGGCAGTTTGCTTCTTTGTCAGCTTATCTATCTGACTGCCATTTATCCGCCTGCCTTAGTGCATACCTGCTATTAACTAAAGGATTCTGCATTGCTAGCGGAACCCAGCTGATAGCCGGCTACACAAGAAAAGTGTGTTAGTGCGTTGGAGCGTCATATGCAATAAAAACTAAATGACTCAATAAATAGATGCACCACGTTCCGGTGGGTTTTAGGTCTTGCAAGTGCTGATTTTATCCTTCGTTTCTCGTAGGTGCATAGTTTATTACTCGCTATATTTGTGGGCGTTCATATCAAGTCGCCCATTGCTTTTTAGTGCTGTTGTGCGCTGCTATTTTACACATTGACACCTTGTGAGCCGTTGCCAAGTTACAAATGTAAAGATTTTATGTGCTATTCGTTTGGCGCCCTAGTTTACGTCTGACGCCAATGCTGCGAATTCGTTGAATCTGTGAAGAAAATATGGCAGGCGTGAGAGTGTACGCGAGGACCGTGGAGACTCGATTCGCCGTTCGCAGCAACTCGAACTGCCGTGTGGAACAAATTGGCCTATTTTACGTCGAGCTCTTAATTTGAATACAGCTTCTGCAAAAACTGAATGTGTTCTTGAAAAGTTCCTAAAAGATCTGAGGTTATCGAGCCAAATTTGGTTCAGCGATGAGGCCCATTTCTGTCTCCATGGGTATGTAAAATATCAAAATTGGCGTATTAGGGACAAAGAGAAACCTGAAGATATTCAAGAGCTGTCATTTCATTCAGTCGGTGAAGTTATCGTTCCATATTTCGTTAAAAATGATTGCGGTGAGAACGTAACCGGCAATGGCGACCGTTGTTGCGCCGTGATAACCGACCATTTGATACCATAAATTGAAGCTCGTGATCTGGGCGACATTTGGTTTGAACAAGACGACGTCACTTCCCACACAACGCATAACCAATGAATTTATTGAGAGAACAAGTAAGCAGATAACTTCACGCTTCGATTGGCCACCAAGACTTTTTCCTTTCGGAATATGTAAAGTCTTAAGTTTATGCTGATGATCGATACAGGCCTTGAAGCAAAACAAGACGCTTGTCCTTCTAGTTACTAGTCGAAGTGCTCGAACAAGTCATTGAAAATTGAATGTAACGGAGGGACCATCTGAACCTACGAAAAGGATAATCTTCAAAAAACAAATGCCAAAGAATGTTCTTTCGAATGATAATAAACATTCCCCATTAAATTTGCATAAAAACTTTTAAGGTTCTCACTTGACAGTAAAACGAGAATACTTCTTCATTCCCTGCTTGTTCTTCAATATGGTTGTCAACACCGGAAAATTTTTAGGACTTTCATGCTTCAATGGTTTCCTAAATTGGCAACCTCATTTGCACCTGTGGATTGCACCGCAGAAAAAATGGCATTGGAGCAAGAAAGTGCGAATTTGTTAATCAGACAAGCATAAATATCAAACATACATATTTGTGCGCCTAACAACAAAAACAAATGCAACTAAATTCATAAATAATATATACAGGTGCTTCCATATGTATATTTCCACCACTCGGGGAAACACTTGAAGCCGCAGAAGCCTTCAAAATGCTTGAATTGTTGTTATTCGTGCTTACGTTGTCTACATACATATATGTAGAAGCAGTTTGCAAGCAAATCAATTTATGACTCAAAGGTGGAAAATATATGAAAAACAGCACGTATTCATATGCGCTTTAACACACACATATGTATATATTTGTATTTGCATACTTAAATACTCTCGTACGAGCGAGAAGAACACTGCCTGCTGAGTGCACTTCAAGTGAATTTCGAAGAAAAAGTATGAAATAAAATAAATTTCCATTGGAGCACAAGTGCGGATTCAAGCATCGAAACAGTTTGAAAATGAAATTGCCTGCGAAAAAGCACATATTACACTGTCGGAGTATGTGAGTGGATGTGTGCACATTGTCTGCAAGAAATGTGGACTGAACTCCAAGAAGACAGCTTTTGGTTAGGGTTTGGGCTTCTATAAGACAGACAGAGACAATGGAAGGAGAATGTTAAGCATTTTTATAGTAATAATGCAAGGTTCTAGAACATTAATATAAAAGTCTAAAATATGTGGAAATCAATTTCAATATTCTTGCAAATATGTACTCTTGGTAAATTGTTAAAAGAAATAAGCGGGCGAGATGTCTTTCTGTATGTTTTCGTATTCTTATATATTCAGTATGCAGAAACGTTTCCGGTTTGATGGCTTAGTGCTTCGCGACGGTTTTCAGCTATTATCCGCATTTGCTTTGAAAAGAAATGTTCAGTTTACATAAAAACAAGAAGAAATGCACGTGTACGAGAACTAAAAACCAACATAAAATCTATGTATGCTGCATGATTGTTTTGTAGTATGTTAGAACAGGCAGCGGGCAATCACATTGCTCGCCAACGCCAATTCGGGAATGACAGTGCAAGACCAAATAACAAATTACAGTATACCGTTATTTTCTTTAGTAAGATATTAATATAGTTAAATATGAATGAATGTAGAACATTTCCCGTTTGTTTCTGGTTTATGACGCACTAACAATGAAACATGTGTGTAAAAATATAAGAGCAACATTTGTGGAAATATAAAAAAGGTGACATCGAGTTAGAAAGTAATAAAGGTCAAATATGTCATGACAATTACAAATAACAGTTCGATTGCCTTCTCACTCTTCCACTATCCTTCGTTGTTGGTGTGCGCTGACATTTTCATTCCATTGTCAACAGCATTGCTGGAGGATACAATTTTTCCATGAACTCTTCACGAAGGATGCAATTGAACAGCATCTATGTCAATATTATTTATTTTTCATTAAATAATAATTATTTCTAAGAACAATAATATTGTAGACCATGTGAGTACAGTATGGTTGAATTAATATATTAATTGACCTTGAGTGTCTGTATATAGGTACATGTCTTCAGTTTGTGGGCCAAAAAAGAACTATTCTTATAATATTAGGTCTACCACTTTGCTTCCGCCGTTTTCCAATAGATGTCTCTAGGGTCAAGCACTGGTCGATAAAATCGATTAAATCGTTTTATATCGATTTAGGACATTAATTGACCCAACAAAATATTTGTAGAGATCTGTTTGCATCCCTCACTTATTGTCAACTGAAAATGTCACTTTTTGAGCCGAATTCTCCTCATTTGCGGGAAATTTTGCTTTTCTTTTTTAATTACAAGAAAAGTGCGGCTGAGGCTCATCGAATGCTTTCGGATACATACGATGAGGCTGTCCTAAGTGAAAGAACATGGCGCGAATGGTTTCAACGTTTTAAGAATGGTGATTATGAAGTCGAAGACCGGCATGGTGGTGGAAGGGAGAAGATTTTCAAAGATGCTGAATTGGAAGCATTACTCGACCAAGATGCGTTTCAAACCCAAGAGGAATTGTCCGAATCGTTGCAAGTGACACAGCAAGCCGTATCAAAACGCCTCAAAACCATGGGGATGATTCAGAAACAAGGAAACTGGGTTCTTTACGACTTCAAACCAAGAGATGTCGAACGGCGCTTCTTTGCATGTGAACAGCAGCTTCAAAGGCACAACAGAAAGGGATTTTTACATCGCATTATAACTGGCGGCGAAAGATGGGTGCACTACCATAATCCTAAGCGAAGAAAGTCATGGGGAAAGCCTGGACATGCCTCCACGTCGACGGCAAAACCAACAAAACATTCACGGCGCCAAGGTCATGCATTTGGTGGGACCAGCTGGGGGTGATATATTATGAGCTGCTAAAGCCAAGTGAAACCATCACAGGAGATCGATACCGAATTGATGCGTTTGAGCCGAGCACTAAAAGAAAAACGGCCACAGGCTCGATAAAGTTCTCTCCAGCATGACAATGCTCGGCCTCACGTCGAAAAGGTGGTCAAAACATATTTGGAGACGCTAAAATGGGAGATCTTACTCCACCCGCCGTATTCTCCAGACGTTGCTCCATCTGACTACCACTTGTTCCGATCGATGGCACACGGTCTAGCTAACGAGCATCTCAGTTCTTATGAAAAAGTCAAAAATTGGATTGATACTTGGATCGACTCGAAAGATGAGGAGTTCTTTCGTCACGGAATACGCATGCTACCAGAAAGATGGTCAAAAGTAGTAGCTAGCGACGGCCAATAAACCAGAAAGTCTTAAATTTACAAAAAAATGGCGAAAGCAAAGTTGTATAATTCTGCCTAAATGCATTTTCAAATACTTCAAAACATTATTTTAAATTTATATTTATTTTTATCTGCAACCTTCGCATAACTAAAGTTTTCTTTACGAAAGTTCTTTTTTTTTAATAATAAATTAGGTGTAGAATTTCTTTCAGTTATAAATCATTTTATGTTTATGTAAAGTGAACCAACCCTTTCGAATTATGCAAATCTCTTTTAACCGTATTAGGACAATTCAGCAAATTCATTCTCACCAATAAAAATTATGGCTAATATGAAAATTTCCACTTGAACAAATCTGTTTAATCCCAAATCCGCAAAACGTGTACAACCAAAATATACTAAACTAAATATTCTACTAACTATGTTTATGTCATTTACGTGGCGAGCTTACGGTTTAGAATCTGCCATTAAAAACAGATTTTTGGGAGCAATTATAAAAACGCACTAATTACTAAAAGGACCGTAAAGGATTCACAGTTGGCGCGCATGTGGACATGAATGCCTTTACGGCGATGATTTAAGAAGAAGCAGTAAAGCATGGTAAGCTATTTATAAAAACAACAAGAGAATGTGGCAATATGTAAGACATAATAAAACCTATTGGGTAAATACCCTAAATACCCGCGAAAATACATACATACATATATATTCGTCTTTTCTTCCTTTGAAAATTTGTAGAGGTGATCCACAAAGGTGAGTGTGCTACAAAAACAGTGTCATTAAAAGAGATGTATCAAACAGCTTGAGTTAGCAAAAGAAAAAAAAATACTCATGTCATCTTTCTCAGTCAAAGAAAGTGATATCTAACCTAACCATTTGCATCAAGAGCATCACAAAGATCGCCCCAGCCGTGACAATGACATGTTGAGAGGTCCTTCATAAGAACCAGTCCTCGGCGTTCACAATTCAACAAAGCTAAAGCGACTAAATGACCTGTTATTCTCAGTGGCTTGTCTATGTTGGTATGATTAGAATGTGTTCTTACTTTGATGCTGTCGTTATTACTGATGGGAGCCTAGAAATATTTGCTTAAATTCAGCGAGACCTTAATGAGATTAGACGCCATTTCCAGTCATAAATCATACTAGGTTAACACAGGTATTGCCAGGTTAAGAAAACGTGTCGGGACTGAAAGAAACAGTTACGAGGTTGGAAAGATTTTGCTCATTCGCATTTATTAATTAAGTTAGGGTGTGCCTAAAGAAATTAACATTGTTATCAAAACTTTTGATTTCGCCATTCAAGTTTTGCACCATTGGATCTGTCTGATTTATTATTCAACAAAAATATAAATCTAAAATCGATTAAAAGAGAACTATGCACTCTTATGTATAAACATTCGGTCAATTCCTCTTTATGGCAAAATAAGCTTCAATACTTGAGTACAAGATGGCCTTAAGTTGACTGCGCTCTCGTCAGACCCTTAATTTAAACTAATTTCACTTAGTAAGTACTTCTATATATGTATTTTTTACGAAAATGTTGTTTTAGCTGTTATAAAAAAACTAGAGTTAATTATATACAACCAGTAAGAAAAAATACCCTTAGGCCATTTTTAACCCAAACAGTTACCAAGTAGGGGACTTCAGCTTAACGCTTTCTATTTCTGCTCTGTCTGTGGGGCAAAAAATCACTGCCAATGATTAAATGTCAAGCTGAGCCTCACAGGTGGCCAACCGCACTGAATTTGCCTTATCCGTTATGTGATCTGAACATTCACCGACCAATGTTCCAGAGCCTACTCGAAACATTACGCTTTAATTATAATATAATTTGCATTGTCAGCACCACAAAGCGTTTTTTTATGTCATCTAATATATGTATGTACATACAAAAAATCCAAATAAAGAGGATAGCGAACAAAAAATGCCTGCTAAGTTGCTTTTCGCCGCAATTTAATTAAAGCTTAACATAGTTGTTGCAGTGGACGTGCTTATGTTAGTGTTGTTAGTCTTAGTTGAGTGTTTGAGGGGCACAAATTTCGCCCGACGTTTTTTGGATTAGCGTTAGGAATAGAATTTGCTTTCATTAAGCAAATTGGCGGCAATTAGTCTTCATTTTCGCACCGCATTTAATTGTTTTCATTCCATGCGCCACCGACTAAGCCAGAGCGACGTAAGAAAAACTGAAATAAAATAGGTATATTACTATAATATATGTTTTTCACAGAAGTTGTTGCTGGTCTGAAGATCTTAATAACCATTTGAGCTTATTTTCTTTTTATGTAATTTTAAATGTTAATATCTTTGCTTTTGCGTATTTTTAGAAGGGTTTACTTGTGGAAGATTAAACTCAAATCTAAAGGGTGTTTAGTTGCTACACCTACACCTCAGATGACTACGCTTAGATTATCAGCTGGCAACTGGCAACAATCCATACCTTTTTTTTCAAAGCAACTCATGGGCTTTCAAGCTTATTTTTACAATATCATTCCTCCCTTGTGCACTTTTAACGAGTTCGGTTGTATCTTGTGGCTCAATTCCTAATAAAACTGCTATCTTTCATAGGCAATTGGGCACCGGTTGTTTGCCAATTTGTTGCTGATTACTTCGCATAATTGCCATTTAAAAGGAAAACAAGAGGAAAGAAGAAAACAAAAAACTTTTTAGCGGAAGTACAGATAAAAAATAGAAAAGTAATTCATTATTATTTTGCCTTTCCCTGTTTTATTTTATTTAGTTTCAGTATTCATTTTATTGCTTAAATTTTTTTACCACACCAAAATTTAATGGAAATAAATGACGACTTTCAATAATCTTTTTTGTGCTTTACGTTAAAGGAATAGAAACTTTAAACTCTTATTTATTTTGCGGTATTCCGTTTTATTTTATAGTATCAGAAAATATTCACTTTGACCAAATATTGATAGTAAATCGCAAACATTTAACTCAGCAACAGTGCATCGATGAACTTAATACAATTTCTGTCGATAAATATACGTTGAAAACCAGTGTTTATCAATAGTGTGTTCAAGGTCCAAGACAAATTTCGGGAAGATCATTCAAAATCAGTTGTTATTCCCGAAACTATTGATGCTATAGGCAAAACGACATTGCAAGATAGTCATCTGAAATTCTTTATTTATTCATAAATATTTCTTTTGTCTCCTTCAAATTAATCAGTCTCAGATATATTGCACTTCTTCAAGGGGTTTTCCCAACCATCAAAGCACTTAAAATATAAATCTTTTGTGATGTTGTTTAGCTTCTCCATCGATACAGTTTATTTTTAAGGAACTATTCAAACAAATGCACACCACATGAGTACAGGCATGTACGTAGTACACACACACTGTGTGTGAGTAATTAAATAAATTTGCTTGAATCGTGTTAAGCATAAAATTTCTACGGAACCTCTTTCATTCAAAGGGATAAGTTAGCTGCCCTTCAATTGAATTACCAAGTTGTCACACCAGAAAGAAATCAGAAAAAGTTTAGTGGCACATGGCAAGGACAATAATTTATTATACTATAAACTTTCTAAGCCAGTATTGCTAATAACGCGAGCACTCGAACATCGAGAAACGCTCATTGAAAACCAAAGAGTATTAAAATTTTCTAGCAATATTTTAAACAAAAAGATGAAGAAGCTACGCGACAGTGAAGGACAGCATCCTCCGGTTAGCTGCTGCATATAAGTGTACTTATCTTCCGCTTATCTAAAAAAATTTCTCAAATTTGCAAATTAGAAACTTTATTTATTAGACGCTGAGCTTCCAAGGCGTATTTTGAAGTAATTTTTTTTTTTACATAACTTCTTATAGCCATTATTTATTTATTTAAAGTAGAAATAGCCAACCTCTCTGCAAATTTTACTTTTTCGAGGCAATCAATTATTTCGAAAGTCATATGATTACTCAAATCCATTGACGAAATAAAACAGCGATATGTGGCAGGAAAAACGAACTTGCTACAAAAATATGCATATACAAACAGAGAGAAAAACAATATAAATAAACGTGTAATTGTCTTTGTGTGATAAAATACGGTGATTTGATGCTTTTGACAATAATTGGATTTATATTGTCATCACTTATCGCTGATTGCGTTCACACTGGTAGAATAAGCATAAACAAGTATGCATACTTAAACACATAAAGGTACATAAATATGGCATATATGTATATGGTATACACATATACTAATATGTACGTATATATAAGAGGCAACTTGTGAGTAAATAAGTGTGAACATAAAAAGCGAAAAAGATGATGTCTTTTATTTCACAAAATTCTGCAGACGGACTTATTTGCTTTTCATATTTTCCTTTTTGTTGATTTTATTGTTTTTTTTTACTTTTGTTCTCAAGTCATTCGTAGACAAGACGAAATTTATGCAACTGGTTTCAATTTGTAACAGCTGCAGGGCAGCTTTTTATATTTATATGTACACTCGGCGAAAAAAAGCCCACGCACTTCACAGTGCGTGAATATATATGTACTTGTATAGCGCAAAGTTATGGTTCATTTTAATTTAAGTTTAACAGTTTTTTCGAGTTAACCATCATATAATTCACTTAAAGTTTAACACTTGTTTTAGTGAAAAAAGTATGTAGACACACACAACAAACCCTAGAACTAATATTTGTTAGGAACAGTTAAATAATTTTTAAACAAGTTATTTACATACTCGTATTTTATGTTTTAAATGTTCTGTATTTAACAATAGAGTAAATAACAAAGCAAAATATAATTATATTTTCTTTCTAAGAGTATTTTGTAAAGCACCCCTTCTCCTAATAACTTCAGCTTTTCATGGATTCTAACAAGCGTTGAAGATAGTTTTTATTAATTTCTTCATTCTACATAGCTTAAGTATTATTTTACATTTCCTTTAGACTTGTTGATTGCTTTTCTCTAATCCCTTTGCCCATATAATGCCAGCAGTCCTCATTTGGATTGAGATCTGGAGTGCTTCCTGGCCACCTCCTGACTCAATTCCTTACAAATCTTTGTAGCTTGTAACCTCTAAGTGTTTGTCAATAAATATAGAAAAATATATTTCAATATTTTTATGCTTTAGTTACCGTTTTGGCTCTATGGCAAGGAGCTGAATCATCTTGAAAATAAACTTTTTGAGTGTGTTCGAACAGCTGCTCAATAGTTTGATCCTTTAAGAATAACAAGGTGACCAACGCCAAACTTGGTTATATCCTCCCATACCATTAAATAGGACGAACGCTTTACGGTAGGTAAAACACAGCTTACCAAAAATTCTGTCCTTTTTTACGATGCTCTGTGGCATTTCCGTCGGGTCCAAGCTAATTAAATTTGGATTCGTCGGAAGAAATAACATTTTTCCAGCCCAAGTTTTTTATGATTTGCTCGCAGAACATATTGTATAGAGCGTGATTTTTGATTTTTTCCAGCGTGTTGAGAGCGATCAGTAATGCATTCGTTTAATTTGACTTTCATAACGAGATTTTACTGTTTTCGGAAGCCAACCGCCCTTTTTTCGATTTAATAATTTTTAATAATATTGCGTACACTCCAATCACTTATGCCCATTTCAAGAGCTATTTGAAAAAAGTCTAACAAGACAAGTAGCGCATTTTGATCGAATAGTGACGAGTTTTTTCTCTAAGTGTAATACTTATGATTACCTTTTAATTAACGCCGAAACGTTTCCAATATTTTTATAATTTCAAAAAATAATGTGGCAACTTTTATGAATGCTTATCCAGATAATACAAAATCTGGTGAAAAAATATTTCTCTGATATCTCCAAAAAGTCAGGTGATGACTTTCAATTTACTTTTCTCTCCTTTTCTCTCTTTAGGAATTTATACTTATACATTCAAATATATCATATTTGCTTTCTCTTTTTGACCAAAGCAAGTTAAAAATGCTTACAATAAATAAATTGCGAATATTTATCACCAAGGAGATTAACTCATGCTTTAAGTTCTTCCCAAGCTTTATTTGTTATTCGAGCATTTTATATTTTATGCCATTTTTCGAATGTCAATAATTCAGTTGAGGATATTTAAAAGATGCGACAAACCAAAAAATTCTTTCAGGCAGTCGCTGTTTCAATTTAGGGTAAGAGTGAATTTCGCGGAACAATCTTCTTTTTCTCCAAAGACATTATATCGCAGGAAGTTAACGACAAAACTTCCTTACTGTGCTAAGTACACATTTTGTACTTCTTAAAATATTTTACTACCACGCATATAGAAAACTTGCCTTAATATTTTCAGCACTAACTGGAGCACTGACAACACCACTGGCCTAATAAATAACAGATGTAAAAGAAATGTAAGCATTAGCCCTGACATTGGTGGTCAACACAGTCAAACACACTTCAAACATATACATTTCATGCCTTGCAAGCAGGCAAATATACGACTAAGTGACCCTCGCAAACCTTGTTGCACCAAAAGCAAGCAAAACACTTCACTTTCTCCGAAAATAAAATAAAATTTACTGTACCTATTTTGCTTATAACTGTGTCTTTTAACGGCTATTTAATTTTCTGCATTTCTCCATGTTTTGGTTCTAAGTCAATTCTTCGCTTGAGCGCTGTATTTTTCTCCCACTCCTGTTCCTCCTTGTTTATTTTCGGCTTGGTGTTTATTTCTGTTGCCACAATAAATTTTTGCTCAAGACTAGACTTTTAACGATTTTCTCTCGTATTTCATAGTCAACAACAAACAAGCATGCGAACATACTCACAGTTATAGCGGTCGAGCTAGCATATTTTTATGTCTAAGAATGAATGACACAAATAAATAGTGTTACTGTTTGGCAGGCAAATTTATTACCACTCTAAATAACAGTAAATTTTCTCGCTGAATAAAATTGCTGTGTCAGTTTGGTATATTTAACATGTAACACATTCACTTTCACAGGTTTCACCTAAAAATACACATTAAAAATTGCAATATCTTTAAGGTGTTTAAGTTTGACAGAGCGTATACTTAATATTTTGAGCGTAGAATAAGCTTGGGTGATACAAGATGTAAGCGGTTGAACGAAAATGTGTCTGAATCTGCAAATAATAAGATATGTGTGTGTAGAAATAAGTGAAAAGTAAACTATCTCGAAATAGTTAATTGATCCAGAAAAGGGCGTTAATTCAATGAGATCAGCAAAATAAAAGGGTAAGGAGATGATGGAACGTCAAAAATTTTGTTTATACAGGTCTTTAGTTTAAACATCAAACTTTTTTTTTAAATATCCATAATCAGTAGTTTCTTCGAGATTTTCTGCAAATATTGGCTTTCTAATTATTCTATTGCAGACGTTCTCAACTAGATTATATTGAAAATGTAATTTTATCAAGTACATCACTTTCAATGAAATGAAATTTATGTATCTATCTATCAAAAGCACACTTTGTTTATGAAATAGAAAAATGTCGAGTTTTTTCCAGAAAATCACAGTAAATCCTCATTTGCGGAACTTTAAATGCGTTGCTGCCTTAAATTTAAATAAATTTCAGGATTGTTTATCTTTCTTGGAGAAATACTTAGAAAAAGCTAAGACAGAAATACAAGTAAGTGAAAGAAAGACATTAAAATTCCCGCTGATTTATAAGTGTTCGAATTCAATTGGAAAAGTCTCTTCAGGTCATTTGGATAACGTCCAAAGTGTAGCCAAATGCAAAAGCTGCGCGTCTTTAATCAGTTGTAATTGTATTACTGTAGCTGTTTAATTATTTCATTTCTTCCTTCTTTTTTTTAATTTTTTTCGCGAGGCAGTGGTGTACTGTAAATTTCCGAGGTTTTACTAGAAGCAAAGTATAATAAGCATTTGAGCAAGGGATAGGATGCGCGGAAGTGGTTTAATTTCAGTATAATTCAGTAGCTTTCCTGCAAGTCCAAAAATATTAGATGAAATACTCCGAAAGAATTAGTCAATTTTCAACTAGAACCTGAAAAGCGCCAAGTCAAACACACAACTGTTAAAAATTCAAGAGTCTCAGAAAGAAAAGTATTCTAAGTAACTTCAAATTATAAAAACATGCATATCTCGCTTCAATCTACTTAAAACAAATTTATAGACTCAATGAGTTTTTACCTTTTTAACTATTTTTTCGTAAACCTAACTGTTTTAAAGATATAAATGGTTAAAATTTCATTATTTATCTAATGATATAAATAAAACTAGAAAATTGTAAGGCAGAGGACTTTCCGATTACAATTACAAGCTCACACTTGGAGAGGCTTTCTGCAAGACGTATAACAATATTTATATTTTCACAAATTATTTAGCAAAGAAACTATTAGATGACCCGAAAACAGACGATCAATGTACCGAACTTCGTGACAAAGGTGAGTCGAAGCCGAAGAAACATGTTAAAGCAGCTCAAAAATCAAGGCTAAGTCAACAGTTTTCTCGATTATCGAGGTCTGCTTCACTCCGAAGAATTCCTTTCGGCTGGCCAAATTGCCAAAAAGGAATATTGTTTGAATGTTACGCGTCATTTGAGCAAAGCTATTTGTAAAAAGAGGCCGGACGTCGGGACCGACAGCTCTTGGTTTTTGCAGTACAATAATGCACCATCGCATACTGCATTGTTTCTTAGTGAGTTTTTCGCCAAATTTCTAACCAGTATCGTGCCGCAACCACCGTATTCACCTGATTAAGCTCCGTGTGTCATCTGGCTTTACAGCAAACTCAAACAACCGCTCTGCGAAAACAGTTTTGAGTCAAATGAAGAAATTAAACGTGAAGCACTGCGCGGATTGAGAGCTATTCCGGAAAATGACCTTAACAACCCTTTCGAGGGTTGGAAAAAACGATGGCACAACATAGACATATAGTTTGAAGTAAAAAGTACGAGTTTTAAAATTATGAAAAAAGGCTACTATTTTTTTTGTACTTTTTTCTTCAGATACAAGCCAAGAGAACACATGTAGAAATTTTTGAATACATAAATAAAACTACGATACTACTGCATAAGCGTTTATGTATGATAGTTATAAATCGAGTGATCTTCGTCCCCGTTGCTCTTGTACTTGTTGTTGTTATTGTTGTTGATGCTGTTGTACAAGTATATTATTAATGGGTGTGGTTAAACGGTCGTGTGGTTGAATACTAATTCCGTCGCGTGTTCACTGAACATGGTGTTTACGAAATTAGAGCTCAAAGAGAAGAACTGCAGACACATCTATAGATGCTTTCCGATAAGGCGTTGTCCACATGAGTACCATGTTTGGGGGTTCAATAATAGCTATAGCTTCAAATGTAATTCTACTCCGTTAAATTACATAATTCAGCACGTCATTGGTTTGTCGAAGCGTTAATTGGTTATCGTGTAGTTACGTGACGATTATCAACCACAGTTCTATTTGCAACCGCTCTCTATAGTGCCAAATTGAATTTGCATGTATGAATACGCACACAGTGGGTGACACGACTATTTGTGTGTGTTTATGTGAGCATGTTTAATTAAACATTATTATATCCAAAATAAGTTTAATGAGTTTGCAAACAACTACTATACACCATGGCGTATACGTTACCGATGTATTGGCTTGCTTGCTTTGTTTAACAAGCCCTTTAGTGCGTTATAGCGTTGTTTTCGGTATAAAATTTTAATTAAGGAAATATAAAGTTGTAAACAAATTCCTAACTACGACTTAAATGGTATAAAAGTAGAAATTAAAAATTTATTAATATGTTGCTTCTGTTTCTGCTATATATACGGAAACAGTTTTTGTCTTTTAGATTCAGTGAGCTTGTTTATTTTAGATTTCACTTTCATGCTTAATACATCCAATTTCCAGTCGTTGCTCTTACCTACCGAATCTTTGCAATATTAATTGCTAACGCTAACAGTGCTTACACCTAAATATGTGCATTGTTGTGTGCGTGGTAGTAAAATAGTAGTGCTTTCATAAAAAGGTTTAATTACTTACCTCATCATAAATTCATTATCACAAAACTTGTATGGATAGAGCACCATTAAGGAATAACATACACAAACTGTGAAAGTGCATACAATGTGACAAAAAAGCACCCGGAAATTCTAAATAAAGCGCTTAATATTTAGTTTTTCATCAATATTTATTGTGTCGCCTTCAAAGTAATCCCCATCAGATGTAATACACTTATGCCAACGTTTTTTCCCGCCCTCGAAAAACTTTTTACAAGCAATTTTCGGATTTCAGCTCCTTCAACGAATTTGGTTTTATCTCTTCGATCGACTGAACGGCAAACAGCAGTTTCACTTTGGGAAACAAGAAAAAGTCCCGGTTCCAAATCTTGTAAATATGGTATTTCATTGATGATAATTATTGCGTTTTTTGAACCAAAAAGTCCAGTTTACGATACCCTTTTTGAAAAAAAATCAGCTTTATGGGGACGAGCCGAGCAAGAAGGTGTTTACCCAGAGAATTTAATTACGTTTCCGGGTGCTTTTTTGTCACAATGTATGTATGAGTTTGCAGCTGTTAACTTTTCGATTAAAGCGGTAAATCAGCAAAGTTGGCGATAAGCTGAGAAGCACGTGCACCTGCTAATGATTTCTAATTAACTAAGTTCTCGACTTGTGCATGTGTGTTTTCTAAGCATATGTTGGTTGGCAATGGAAAGCTAACAAACAAAAGCACGCGAAGTCCCTGCAGAAACCTTTTTTCTATTGCTCTTGCCAAAAAATTGTTTCCTTTTGTGGTACCAAACTCTGAAGCTGAAATAAGTTAAAGGCCTGCAAATTTTTGGCGAAACCAATGTGGTAAGTAATACCAGACACCCCTAGGAGTCAGCCTGACTTGAGCGTTCCTAAAACAAATTATTAAAATTTTTTTATAAACAAGCTCCTTTTTGCACTTAACATAGAAATTTTAAACCATTTCATTTTCCAATCAGAGCACTTTAAATTTGCGCCTTTTTCGTTAATAAAATATGAGTTTAACAGAAATTCGAGGTCATACAACCCATAAACATCGAGTAGCCTACCAGTTCTTAGTCAAATTAATTTGTAAGTGGGAAGTTGTTGTGCTGTTGTAGTTTATAATTGAGCTTTTATATGTAAAAAGTTAACAGCAAGTCACATAAAGCTCTTAAACTTATTTACACCCTTACTGTTTATTAAGCAACCATTCTGTAATAACTTTCATAGGGTTTTCAATGAAATATCTTAGCACTTAAACGCAGAAAAGCCAGGATAGCAGTGAAAGCTAATTGAGTATGCAGCAATAACCTCTATGCACCGACACCGAAGTTCTAATGGCATTCCTTGTATGTGTACATATATGTATAGTACATACTCAAAATATTATAACACTGTGTATATTAAACAAGTACACGCTAGATATGAAGGCGAAGTATATATGCAGAGAATTTGGGGTCATTCACCTTCAAGGTCACGTGTTCGGTAAATAGAATTTAAAATACACGTGGTAACATTGCTGTTTTTGCTACCAATTGTACCGAAAGTCATAAAACCAGCTCGACAAGTTAAAGAAGCGTAAGCTATTTTTAAGAGATGGTGTTAGTGAAGGCGGTGATGTTTTGTACCTAATTGTATTTGAAGACTTTTTCCGATAATTTCTGCGTTCAATTAAATAGTTGTTATACAAGTATAAGTATTACTAAAATAAGGGTTCATAACATAATATTCATCGTATTGAATTACAACAAACAACTCTCCAAAATTGCTGAATCTATTGTCGCTTTAAAAACCGGCAATTGGTTTGTCCCGAAGGTAATGATGTAATATTGAGTGATTCAAAAATTTTTTTTTCGCGTTTGGTACTCGGAAAATAAGTTCCTGGACACTTGCTAAGAAAGCCTCTCCAAATGACATGAGTTTTTAAATGTAACGGAAGGTCCTTACATACAGTTTTTCTATTTTTTCATTATCAGATAGAAAATTTAGGTCTTGCTTCCAATTAATTGAAAAATCTTTTGTTCTAAGATTTTGTTGGAAATTGAATGCTCTACAAAAAGGTCTTATATGATTTTTTCGATCAAGTTGTTTACGAGATATTCATCGTCAAACATCAATGCATATTAGGGTTGATCAAAAAAAATTTTTTTTTTTTTTCGTTTGGTACTCTGAAAAATAGGTTCCTAGACACCTCTAAGGAAGCCTCTCCAAAAATCTATTCATAATAGTTTTTTTTCATTGAGTTATAAAATTCTTAAGAAATAAAGAATTTTCCAAAAAATAATCAAAATTTAACTGTTAATATCTTTTAAACGTACCAAACGAAAAAAATTTTTTTTTTGAATCACTGTAATGTCCATACTCACACGATATCATACATTTGTTTCAACCACCAGACAAAGTTGTATGGCCGACTTGTAGTTATGTTTTGATATTATTACTTTCTAATAGAGGATATCGAGATGCGCCCATATTATGCAAACAATCCAATTGTGATTATGTATGAATCAAAAATCGCTCATCCAAAACTCTGTAATCAAAATTCTTTATTATTTTTTATTGAAGTTCTAAAAATTAACATATACTACTATACAACAATCACTCTAAAATTTACTTATTTGTATATTTTGTGTTAACTGGTTTTCGCATGCACTTATCGATATTACCTTTTATGTGGCTTTATGTTTTTTACAGCACGTATATCATTAATATTAGCGACAATCTATTGCATACAATTTTCTAAGCTTCAGTTGGATTAAAGTACATAACGAGTATAATATATTATAAATATTTATGTTTGTATGTGTGCTGGCTTCAACAAATTGGGTGCCAATATTGAACCTCATTTAAACTTCCAGCAGCATACGACCCTAGATCCACAAAACAGAGCTACAGCTGGTGAACATACAAAATGTACATGTGAACGTGCTGTTTATGTTGTTGTTTTCGATTGTATGGGTCTGCGATTACTTATATGCATATTTATGATATTTATTTATTGTACTTCTGGCTTGTTTTGGGAGATTTGATTAGGTGACAATCGTATTTGTTTTTCATATCAGCTAATATATGTAAAGTGATATGATAAATATATGCATTAATGGTAAGCGACAATTGAGATTAAAAGCATATCGTACAAGAATCTATAGAAATAAAAACTAGGACACGGCGAAAATTCGTTTTTAAAGAAATATTATTTTTGATAAAAACAGATGAAATAATATATAAATATATGAATACATTACTCTGGAGCTGAAAGTGTACTAGTTTAGTTCTTTATTTGAAGCTTTACTGCTAAATATGATTAATATTAATATTTGTATATATATGTATTTAACAAATATTTAACATTATATACTCCTAATTTCTATAACTCAAGGTAAGTTCTTTTTAGGTCAGGAATTGAGGTCTACTCCAGTGCAAACATACTTTTCACCACTAATTTTTGATTTTTGCTTGATATGACTGCTGTTAAAAAAAATAATAAAAAAGTAGTTATTTGTTTTACAATTATTTTACGCTGAGAGGATACATACATATCAATGCTGAGATGTAACAATATGTACAAGATCCCTAACTTATATTAGGCAAACTTCATAAACTGCGTCACTGTAGAAGCAGCAACTGAGCTTAAAATAGTTCAACGTCTTGGTGCTCTAATTTTTAGTTCTGTTAACTTAGTATACCAAGAAATGGATTTTCAGTCTGTTAGGAAGTTATAACCATAGATACTGCATAATCCGTCTCTTTGATCAAAATGTGATTTTCTGCATTTAAGTATTTGCATATGTACTTGAATGTGCAATATAACAAGTGTTGTATGTATGTTTTTGTGTACCAGAATACTGATTCCTCCTTCTAAATCGTTGCACGAGTCTTTCAAATAATCATCAATTGATTTATGATTGAAACACGTGCCATCGTCTTCAATTTATAGTCTTCGTTCGGCCGTTTCTGGTCACAGCAAGTCCCATAAAATTCACACACCTGCTGAGTGGCAAAAAGGTAAATAAATAAATGCATGTATTCATTCATGTGGAAATTAAAGGTCAGAGTATATTAATTTTAGAATTTACGAAGCTATAAAACTGCTTAACAGACAGATTTTTTTCTGTGTGCATGTAACAGTATAATACTTTCCAAGGCAAAAAAAATTTTAAAATGTTTTAAAATGAAATTACGCGTGAAAGTAGTCTAAAATCAGTTTTTGTTCCGGAAATTAGTGATGCTGTGAGCAAATTGATATTGCACCATCGTCATCTGATCTATCATGGGATTAAGACACCTAATGCCTAGCATAAATTCAATATGGCATTATTATTTGATTGTAGAAAAATTTGACACAAAAAAATACGTGCGGATTGGTCGAGAGAAATGTTAAACACATATGATAACAATGCTTCGAAACACGTCTGGCACAACATGACAGGATTTATACGTATGAGACCGAGAGTAAAAAGTAGTCGACTGTATGGGTGTTTTAACATGAGCCGAATCCAACAAAGGTTGTTCGCTTAAGTTATGTATAAGAACCTACGTACATAAATATGCGTGTGTTAAAATATAAGGTTAGTGTTAAAGAGAGTATTAATGTTAAGTCAATGATTTACTATTAGCTCTTCACCACGACAATGCTAGCTTTCACACATCGACTGAAACAACTACATATATACTATACTATACATAGATCTTAATGGAGAATATTTTGTGATTAAAATTTGTTTTTGTTCACAAATCACCGAAATATTAAAAACAACTCTCGTATTATCTATTGTTGACTAGAAGGAAGATACCGATATTTGGTTTATGGGTCTTTCAAATAGATGTAGACCCGTTTTAACCATTGTTTTGGTATTTTTCGCAGTGTTCAGTTCAAATTTCTATTTAAATGGGAAATGAGAAAAATAAGTATGCCCAATAAAAGTTCGAAGCCACTACTTACTTACTTATAAAATTCAAAAGCATAAAATGATTTTGACATATACAAGTCTAGACATAGGTAACTCCACTGCTTGTAAGAAAAGCTTCCTGAAATTTCCATTTTTAACTTTGCAAGCGAAGTTGCCAACAATATCTCACTTAGGATTTTGAATGATTGGAATTTCTGGATTGAATTCACAATTTACAACATAGATCTCTCCGCATGTCAGTTAGGTGTGAAATTCAACGTTAAGCGAACAACTTTTTTATGCAAAGTTGTAAATGAATTGTTAGCTTTTATCTTTATTGCTTGTGTTGAAAGTTTTTGGAACTAAAATTTGTCAACATGAGCAAAATTCACGTTAACTACTCACTTGTGTCAATGATGTGTTTAGAAGAGAATGAAAAAGTGAGCAGAAATTATAAATTTGCTTCTTGTGACACATTTTCTTTCAGCCATTTATTTTCAAACAACTTTTCACTGACCGAAATACGTGAGAGCTGCTCCAAAAAACTTTCTACGATTATTAATTTGCCTAAAGCGCCAAAAAATTTTCAGGAAACTTCCATAATCCTTGTTCATAAACGGAAGCATATGACAAAATGCTGTAAGTCTTGAAATTCCAAGCATTGAAAGCAATTAAAATAGCCTGGTCTAACGTATTGCCACCGAATAGCATACTGTGATAAACAATTGCAATTAAGTGTTGAGACTTGCAACGGCAAGCAGCAAAGCTATAAGCGTGGTAAAAAGACAGACAGACAGAGAACGCCAGTTGATTAAACACTGAAGGTCACACGAACACACGTATTATCTTTCAATGGTAGAAGATCGTATAGTTTTATACTTGTTCTGACAGCAAAAACCGTTCAAACTCCTGGGCGTGCAACTATTATCATTTTCTCATAAAGAAAGGGAGTTAGAGAGTCGTTAAATTTCAGGGTAAGGAAGTTGTCAAAAAAGGTTTCAGTTATAATTTGAGTATTTTCGCGTATATAAATATATATGCTATATGCATTGCTATGACGGAAAAATTAATTATGCCCCACGACGCTAATATGCACTGTATTCCATACCAGCTCTAAGCATACTATCATATAAGCTCACAAGCACAAAGATATATTTAAAAGAGAAGCAGATATGCTCGATTTTTTACTAAGCTCTGGTTTCAATTAAAGTTCTTAACACATTCCGCGACATATACCATGTAGTCTTGAGCGCATAAAAGCGTCTGCGAAACATTTTCAAGTCCTATCATTCCTTTTCAAGGACAATAATTAATTATACATATTTACGGCAATTTCACTTACTCGAGTTTCCACGCCATTCGGCGGTTCTTATGTGTGTGAGTTTTCGCACAAGCAGAGCAGAATTGTTGAGAACTTTTAACTTCAATTTTTTTTCGCCATTCTACTAAATGTACGACATGCACGAGCTCGGTATGTTCTAAAATTTGTATAGCAAGAAAAACTGCCAGGTTTAGAGTTGAATCAAACACATACGTTTTCTTCCGGTTGGCTGCTTGCAAACTGCAAAGTGCCATAAAATACGTATAAATAACAGTGAACGCGAAAATGATTTTGTTCGTCAACTTCAATATGTGTGATATATTATTTGTATGTAAAAATAAACTTTTATACATACATTATACAGTATACGAGAGTTGCTGTGTTTGTTGAAAATGTATGTCTCAAAGTCTTTCTGCACCCAATCATCAGCACCGAAGTTTCAAAATTTGATTTTAAACATTGTTATAAGACCGATCCATTTTTAGCGCATTTTCTCCAAAATGTAAGTCTGTATATACTTTTCCTGGACCTATGTGCTAATCCCTCACTTAAAGTCTTATCACTCTTGGGCCATATTTGCTTCCTTATCAACAAGCAACGCCATCGAGCTGAACGGTACATAGTAGAGATGAGCGATATTGCGATTTTTCGATATCTGTGATTTCAGTGATTGCTATTTTAAATTCACTGTGATTTTATATTGCCGTTCCAGTTACGTAGACCCGACTGTCGTGGGTACGACGAAAATCTTTTGTTGTTATTGGCGGCAAATTCTCTTTTGGGTCCTGTAACTCGAGTCAAGTTTTTCCGCCTTTCTTTTCATTACATTTTCGCAAATGTCGGCGCGGTTCGGCTACCTGACACTTAGAGCGTATTGCATAGTTCATTTGTATGTTTGTATGATATTTCTTCCTTCACATACTATATTTCTTAGAAGGAATTATCATTAGTGTGGTTGATCATTTGTTTGTTTAGAATACCCACTTTTAATATTTTCAAGGAAAAACTAATGACTAATGACCACTGTAGGATGTCTATTCTGGACATGTTTTTTTTTAAATTTGTTAAAGATGTTTTATATGAAATTTTAGATTTGCAAATATTGCATTTTGCATATATGTATTTCATCTACCACTTCAAACATCTGCCATACTTCACTTCTTTTCCTTGATACATTTCCTGCCATTATTAAAAATTATAAGACTGTTACACTCAAAATTTCAAACCGCTATGACGAAAAATAGCATATATGCATATATATATATATATATAATACCCTGAAGAAATCTGCTACTTTTCTGCTATATGCTAATGTGATCGCATGTACTGTACTATTAAAAAATCACAGTTTCACAAGTTTATTGCTAACTGCTATCGCAATCGCAATTCCCAAAATCGAACTGTTATTGCAATTCACAAAATCGAACTGTTATCGCAATTCCCAGGTTCTAACTGCTATCGCAATTGAAGTTCATAAAAGCGAACAGCTATATATAAAATGTGATCGCAGTTGCCAGTGAAAAAATCACCGGTAGTGAAATATCGCTCATCACTACTACATAGCGATATGTCATCCATTTCGGCGAATAAAAGTTGTTGGATATTGATTAATGGTTCTATTTCTTTCCTTTTTGATCAGACATATAATATACTGTGTATTTTTTTTGTGTGTTTTCTATTAAGTAAGGTATATTTTCGTTTAATAAGTTAAATTGACATCAAGAAGAAGCAATAAAACTTGTAGTTGTCGCACTCTTACCGTTAAAGAATATGCTATTTTTGGATTTTTGGATTTTTTTTCCGTTTTTTATATCAACGTAAAGTAAGTGCGTTTGTGATTAATTGCAGCGAAACGCTTGCCACTTTTTAGTGTATACCACATAAGAATGCGCATTTGAGATTTTCACACTAATTTACACACACATACACTTGGACTTCGAATATGTTTATGTCATATTTTATATATTGGCAAGTCGAAAAAGAATTTTCGTATTTTGCCAACATATGTCGTTTCAATCGTATATTTCCAGTAAATTTGTGTTAACTAAAGAAAAAATTAAATTCGAGAAAGTTGAAAAAAGATTACAGCTTTTCAAAAATGAGTGTACATAATGATGAAATTCGCTATATTTTGAAATTTTTGTATAAAAAAGGGAAGAATGCCACCGAAATTTGTGAAGTTTACGGATACGATTATTTTGTGGTTGCCTTAAGTTTTTAACTCGAAGTATTCCAAGTAAATTTTCCCTTCCTTACCGCCAATCCTTTTCTTACTCTCGCTTTATCGCTTAATTACAGACCGTAGATCATGTCGAAGCTCTCGCGCGCTGTCAAGTTTATTGTCGTCATTTGACTGACAGCTCGCACTGCCGCAGCCAATGCATTTCCCCGTAGAGGGCTGCTCCTTGTACACGGTAACTTTGGTTTTTTAATACCTAAGTGGCCTCTTCCGTTACCATCTAGATCATTATTTTCCTTTGTACCGTCCATTACACTTAAAAAGTTATTTGTGTTTGTGCTTGTGTTTTTCTTTACCCGTTCAGAAATAGATATTCACATCGTCGAATAAGTTTTCGCTGTGTCGCCGTTCCTATGAACACGATTTGTGTTCTCTACCTCCTAATTGGTATGAAATTGAAGCGGAGCCACTTCCTGCCGACGGTGGCAAGGCGCAGTCTATAGGTACATCGTGGAATTAGCGCTCACAGTGTTATAATCAGTACGTTGGGTGAGTAAGTATCTGGTATTGTTGATGTTTAAACTTGTTTTTTTTTCACAACTAAAGCTAAATGTAGAAAAGATCAACTCATTGAAACTGAACACATGAAATGCAACTAAAATAGCCGTGCATGAAGTCATGCTTTCTAAATTAAGTAAATTTATCACTTATTTATAGTCACTCCTTTCGCCAGGAAGAAAATGGCTTTTGATCATAGATATTTGCTAAGCTCTGTTTTCATATGTTTTTTTGTTTTCTTTTTGCTTCTCTTCCAATTTGCGTTTTCTTTTTTTTCAAATCCCATAATAGACAAATGCTTTCATCATTTCTGCGTACAACAGCTGCCGCTGCCGTGACATTCTTCCTCTGCTGGGCGCCCTTTTACGCGCAACCACTGAAGGCTATGCATGGCAGCAGCGCGAACATTGAATCGCAGCTGTACAAAGATGTCTTCGAAGCTGTTGACCTCACATCCGGTATGCTGCATTACCTACCGACCTGCATCAATCCGTTGCTTTACAACATCATGAGTCACAAATTCCGTGATAATTTCAAGGTGAGCTAAGTTAAATAGAGTATACTCGCATGTGTGTAAGGCACGAATGGACAGAACAAAACATATGAAAAAATTAAATTCGTTCCAATTTTAGGCATACGAGTGAGATATGTTGACATTTCAAAGTGCCCTCCTTACATTATTTAAATGTTACATTATCTGTCTATCTCATTGGGTTACGAATTAGTATCATGTCATGCCATTCATATATTGGCTCCTTTCTCATTAAATCTTTCATATTCTTTTTTTTACAGCGACCTGCTGCAGCAGAATAGTTTCATGCGTTTACATATAACGTTGAATAAAAATTGAATATTTTTGAAAGGCGTTTAACTTCAGTGCAACCGAAGGTAATAGTTTTTATTTTTTCCCCTTTACATCTGATTATCCTTTAAGAAGTTCTGCTGTCAACGTGGAGGTATTTTTTTCTGCCCGAAGTTTTGAATATTTTCCTTTAAAAATTTTACAAAATATTTGAAATTCTTACATATATACTACATATAATAGGTTGTCAAAAAAGTCTTGCGGTATTTTCACTAGTTGGCGCTGAAAGCGCGTAGTTCTAGTTTTATTCGTCGCATCGGGTCATGCTATACCTTTTTCGTTCGTGAGTTATAGCGTCGCAAATACGGAGAAAAGTAAAGAGAAAATACGGCATATTCTACAGTACTACTACGATAAAGGCAAAAATGCACCTCAAGCCGCCAATAAAATTTGTGCAGTTTATGGACCCGATACAGTTTCCATTTCCACCGCACAAAGATGGTTTCAACGTTTTCGTTCCGGTGTAGAGGTGGCCGAGGATGCGCCACTCTCCGGAAGGCCTGTCGTCGAAAATTGCGATAAAATCGCTGAATTGGTCGAAAGAGACCGGCAAAGCAGCAGCCGTAGCATCGGTCAAGAGCTGGGCATGAGTCATCAAAAATTCATTTCAATTTCAATAAAAAAAAAAATTCAATAAAAATACCGCAAGACTTTTTTGACAACCCATTGTGTATATACTATATGTGTGTTTTCGAATATTAACTACAGGTCAACGTAATTAATAGCGTCATGCGGCCTGGGCTCATATTGCAGCTGCAAATAATTTATGCATATTTCGCTTCAAGCGTCTGCAGTTATTTAAGAGCATTGTGCATCAGATGATATATCGCCATAAAGGACTAAGCAGATTAGAAAGCTGTGGTTGGCGTTGATGAATGGGTGGATATGCGCTTGTATGTATATTTCATTAAAGTGTCAGATTGACTTGCTGACCAGAAGTGACCGTATAAATGTTTTAGGTTTCTTGAATTTAAAGCAATATCCTTTAACTTATATATATACTAGTAGAATTAATTATTTATTATAACAGTTCAGTACTCTTCATTAAATTGGCTTCTTTTTCTCCAATAATGAAATATAATTTCACAAACATAAAAGGTTCCTTACAAAGTATTGATACCGATCGTTAGGCTTGTTTAGCAGCTACATGTTATACTGGTTCGATATCGTCGGTTTCGAGCAGCTCCTTGGGTACTCAGCTTGTCATGCTGATCATTTATGTATAATTTATAGCGTCCCGACGAATTCTTCTGGGTGTTACGAACTTCGTCGCAAATTTAATAAACCATGTTCAGGGTATAAAAAACTACTTAACTTAAACACAAAACAATCAAACCTAAATACTCGGTGAAATGTGCGTATACTCTTACAAGCAAAAAAAATTTACGGTGACTGAGTTTCAGATGAAATCGTAAATTATTATATACTTAAGATAAGAGACTTTGTGAATCCGTGCATGTCCTTGGGGTCAAACGACATTTTGACGTCCTACACAAACGCCTACCTCAATGCACAATAGAGTTAACCGATAACATGCATGTTGCTTCCTTACTTCCTATCGGCTTATCATTCTAGCTACTAATCATCCATCAGCCTTACCACATAATTTTTGTTTCGTTTGGCAAACGATACGTACGTTGGAGTGGCGTGTGCAATAAAAACAGAACGACTCAATAAATAGTTTCCATCACTTCTTGCTAGCAGCTGCAGACCATAAATTTGCCCAAGTTATCTGTTGTTGCTGTAGCTGCTGCTGTTGACTCTCATTTCTCGTTACATTTCGCTTGATCGTTGTATATAACTACTCGTGTTTATGCGTGTTCATATAAAGTTGCTCATTGATGATTAACAATGTTGTGTGTACTGTTCTTTTTAGCCTTTTGAACCGGTGTCAAGTTGTAAACAACAGGGCAACAGGTGCATAACTTTTTAATATGATTGTAAGTGTAATTCACCATGGTTGCGGCGAATTCGTAGAATTGCAACAGTTGGGTAAAGAGAGTGAGTATAAAGTCATTTTACGACAAGAGCGAAAGCTTAATATGCTTTGTGGCGTTTAGCTGTTTCAGTGGACAATCAGAGTAGAATTTAAATTCCATTAAAGACTTGATCAGGAATATGTTTTACTTAAAATTGAAAACTAATATTATAGTACGCATATTTGTAATAAAGAAATTTAAAAATCTTGATTAAATTTAAAAAGGCACCATTTCATTTATGGAATTTTCTTTTCGATATTTTCAACGTAGATTTAATTGCTTGACTGGTTTTTCAAATTGCAAGCTTCACCTGGACCTATGGATTGCACTATTGAAAAAAGCGCTAGGGCATACGCACATAAATACTTTGTGCATACAAACGTTTAGTATCTAAATGTGGTGTACTTAACTAAAAAATTTATGTAACAAAAAGTATTTTCACGTTCGCGTTATTTGTATTAAGCTATGTTTGTGCAGCTGCTTGCACTCTGAGAAAAACACAGTCATTCGAGCAAGTCGATTTAGTCGCAGAAACTTTCCAAATGTTGTAGTCATTGTTTTTGCTACTGCTGGCAGTTGTTAGATCCTGTAAGAAGGGCTTGTATACGTATTTACTTACTGTAAATGTATTCCAGCTTTCGAGAAGAATATTGCGTAATGGGTGCACTTCAAGTGAAGAAAAATGCTAAGCGGCTAATCAGTAATGAAAGAAGAAGCTGTTAGTACATTATTTGAGGAGTAAATTTTTGGAAATAAATCTAAAAATGGTTTTTCCAAAGTAATACGAACTGAAATTTATTTACATGTGTGTGAACAACGTATATGTATATGTATATCGTACGCAATTTATATGAACTAGTGCAGAAGCCTTTAAAAATGATGAAAAAATAGGTGTAAAGTTACCAATCCAACGAGAATGAAAGATAAATAACAAATATTAATGTTAAAATAATTTACTGGCCGAAAAATGAAGATGAGGGGTGTGCTTGAGTTTTTAAGGCGCTATACCAGTGTGACACTTTCAAATAATTTTTTTTTTTGCTTTTTCGATAGTAAAATCGGTAAGGTCGTATCTTGAATAGTGTTTGAATGGCAGCGTTCTAAACAGCGACCGCTCAGAGGTGCAAACATATATAAGTGAAACTTTAAACGCGTTTTTCTCGAAACGACATTTTTCAAAAATGCTGACATCTTAAGTCAACGAGAAATTAACTAATCGAAATTAAAACTGGGTATAGTTGAATACATTTGCTATACAATGGACTACGATCTTTTTGATTTGTTGAAAATTGTCAATTTGGCATTAAAAACCGAACATATTTTTCTTAAAAAAAACTAATTTTTTTTTTCAAAATTACGCCATTTTCTTAACTTTTGATATTTTTCAAAGATCGTAGTTCATTGTATAGAAAATATATTTAAGTTTAATAAACATTTTTAATTTTTTTGTTTCAGCTACTCATTCGACCGGAATCATGCCAGCAGTTGAGGCACTTTTTTTTCGGCACTTCTGCAGACAGCACATAACTCCGTTATTTTTCAATATTTTTGTATAAAAAAAATTTAATATAATTAAAAATATACTTTATTACATCCATAGAACGTCGAATCATTCAATCTGGTACTTTCTTTAAAAAAATCACGAAAATCGCCTAATTTTTCATGCGTCACACTGGTATAGCCCCTTAAGAGTTAAAATTGGTTTATCTTGATTTCCGGACAATACTTACACAAATACTTTTTGAATTTGAAATATTACATTTTTATCCTTATAACGGAAAAAACTCTGATATAATAAAACAACCTCTAGTTAAAATCAGATTTATTAAGTTTAATTTAAAAGAAAAACATTAGCAGCCGCTTACCTTTAACTTAAGGTAGACAGATATAAAAATTCCTAATTTTTTTCATGTCGTTTTCTTCATGGGTGGGTATATTTAAGTTCTGACGTGAGTTACGGAACTTAAGAAAGCAGAAATTTTGAACGAAGGTCATCTTGCCATGAAATGAAACATAATCGATTTCTTCAAATTTGGGTAAACTAGCAGAATTTATTCAATTATACACATCTTTAATTACAATTTGTTACAAAATTCATTCATGCTAACAAAGATAACGACAAGTAAAAAGTTTCCAGTTGAAGAAATCGAGTATGTTAAGCCCGAATTCACAAAACTTGTGCACCGAAAATACAACTAACTGATTTAGTCTCTCATATATGATAAAACTACTTCGTGCAAATGATTTGGGGTATTAAAAGCTTAAAATCATCCATCTGAGACACATTAATTACGGGAAAAGAGCCTTTCATGTAGGCGAGAGAGTCAGGAAGATGGCGAAGAAGAAGTTGGTTGGCAAACTGCTCCTACAAATGATAGCAGAATATGAAGTAGTCTATAAAACAAGAAGGGCATAAGCGAAAATGTTAGAGAAAGAGAATAATGTCGTGCTATTTGGGTTGCCTTCAATTTTCATATAAGCGTGGAGGCAAAAAAAACATGTCTCTAGTTTGTTTTTTACTGGCCGTTAAACAATACACGCAATGTGGTGGCGTAAGTCACGTCATCCATAAAACCTTCAATATTAAAGGCAGTTATGACGTAAGAATAAAATGATAAAAGACCGCAAAAGAACAATGCACTGTACATATATTTTTATACCCAAAGCATATATTTAAAGAAGATGTTGAATATTCGGATGAGCAAATCGCCTTGGGTTTTTTTCGCTGGCCTGCTTTTGAATAGGCGCTTGATATTTCGATCGAATGCAATTAAAAAAATTTAAGTTCTCAAAAAAGCTTTAGTATTTTATTTAGTTCAGAGATACAGTGGTCACCGCAAAACATCTTTTTTGAGAGGAGTTCCCGGAGATCAGCTGTTTACCGACAAATAATTTGACTAAAATTAAATCTTAAAGAACAGTTTAAAGATAACATAATATGTGTACACATTTTTGAATCAATAAATTTAAAAGGTAAGTAATACCAACCGTAAACTCGTCATTCCTTATTCATTCTTGCATTGGATATACAAATTTTTAGAACCTATCCTAAATTATTATGTTTGGAAAATTATAAGTGAAAATGTTACACACGCACGACAGTGTAAATAAGACGACTGTTGTTCTCCATATTCTGGCGGCAAAAAACCCAAAATATAATACAATAACGGTCACGTATAAATATAATGTCTATGTACGCTGCTAAATGGCGAAAATTGCTGAAAAATGACAACGCATAAATTTAAATGTGGCCATTTCATGTAATACGACCTCAAAAAAGACTTAAATTGTGTCACAACTTTTTGATAATACCCCAAAAGCGACTCTGTGTTGGACAATTACGTCGCATGGTGACTTTTGCACTTTTTGGGTCTTTGCGAAAATCTGTTTACCTTAAAGCATTAAAAATTATTTTCTATGCATGTGTGTAATCAACTTTTCATCCCAAAAGGCCATTCTTCCTCATAAATATATACAGACATGCGTATATAATCTTATGTATCCATATTAAAGTTGGTTATCATTCCTATCTCTAGACACAGTTCAATGCACTTTTTGGCTTTGATTTGCCACTAAGCTGCCGTGTCGAGTGTCCAACTCATTTTGCTAAGGTTCGAGCAAAATATTCAGACGGCTCAATTTTATATAATTGTTAGTAAAGATGTAAATCGAAATCGGTATTGAAATACAACTCTTTCGGGAATTTGTAAAAAGTTCCCTATATAGCATTAGCGTCTTTTATATGATACAAAACCAAAGACTAATATAAATTAATTTCAAGTAAAAAGCTTTTGAATATTTAATATTAGGTAAGCCTCGTATAGACCAGTTTAGTACTTTGCGATACCAGATAGAGTTCACTTGCTAAGTCCAAGAGGAGTAGTCATCGTTTAGGATGTCTGAAAATGACGCGAATTTTAACAGACTCAGCGATGTCATTATCGATACCTCTTCGAGTGTATTATATTGTGGGGACACCAAATGCTTAAAACGTAGTCTTGCCAATGCAGGACAAGTGCACAAGAGATGCTCCATTGTTTCCCTGGTTCTCTGCTGCAGATATTTCCTGCAGCCTTCTCGATCTGTCAGCCCCATCCTGGGGGCGTGTGTCGCCAACAGACAGTGACCAGTTAGTATTTTTATCATATTCCCACAGTCTCTTCTATCGAGTGCCAATAAGAAATTTGTATACTGCCGACCTACCGTTTGGTTTTGCATATGACTTTTGCACTTTTGCACCCAAGTAGTTCGTTCCATCGGGTTTTTATTTTCTTCACCATGTTTCTGTCAAGATCGTCGTATAGACAATGCATGGGTTTCCCAATGTTGATCACGTTTTCGGATGTGAGCAGCACACCATTCTTGGCGATCTTGTCTACTATTTCATTGCTTTCGACGCCTTTGTGGCCTGGCATCCAATAGAAATGAAGTTGCTTACTTCTGGTAACACTTTCCAATGCTGCTCAGCTTCCCAAGACACTTCTCGGTGATATACGATACGAGGTCTACGTAGATGTTGACTGTGGAATTGCTTGCAGTTGCAAAGACCTCAGCTTGAAATATACTGCAGTGGTGGATTTTCGTTCTCAAACCATAATAATACTCCGCAGAGCAGAATGTGTAAAACAAATGTGTGTTGTTGCCTAAATTTCTTTACAGTTTAGGACGTCACGGTTCGCAGTCAGAGCTTTTAGATCCCAGCTCACTTCCATTTTGTGTACGTCAATTTTTCGACTGACCTATGAAAGTATGTGGCACTTAATTTTGAACCTCTGTAAGTGGAAGTTTGTGCATTGTTTTTGAGGTTAACTCGATGTAAACACGCTGGGCTAAGTGGAAAATTAAATCAAATACCGCGTCAACATTTTGATTGATGAAAAACTTGTTGACAGCAGAGAAAGGGCACGTCAACAAATTGATTTTGCAACGAAAGCTATATTGCTCTGCCATAAACACATTAGCCATATCGTCGAGGTTGCGTGACTCGTTTGGAATTTCAGTTCAAAATCAAAAGGAAGTATGAGAAAGGATAGTTTATTTATAAAGAATTTCAAGCAAAGACGTAGATGCTAATATAGCTAAGCATTTTTTCAAGTTGCTTTCACAAATATGTAGAACATGTAACTAAGATCTTATTTGAAAGGTGTTTGGAATGCATAGCTATCAGTTCAAAGAGAAAAACGGCCCGAAATAATCAATACGTTGAAGTCTCGCCACATTTTTTTTTAAATAAAGGGATGCTAGTTTCTTAATTTCTTAATTTTCATGAGATGTCCAACCACTTATTGGGAGCGCAGTTAAAATGAAAATATACTCTTCAATATCATTAAGAAAATAAATATAAACAAAGGCATCAAATAACTAAAGAAACACTTTATCCATTAAAGCGATTAAATTTATGGTCAATTTAATTCCAAAGGCTGTTGTAATTGTTTCCGACGCTTCTACTTATTCATTCATTTGGACTTTTATTCCACAGGCAGTTTTTGGAAAAAGTCAGCTGGAAAATTTTCGCAGAATCTGTGAATTAAATTGTAATTAATTGTGATGTTGCAAAACCGAAAATGTCGCGAATAATCTAAGCTAAAAGCAAAGCGGTGAATTTAATCGCGCCAAATTCATTGCTTCGCTTCAATGGATATTTACATAGGCAACGCCGGCGTGGGATATATACATACATAATTAAGCAGTGCTAAGGATTTAAACCAAATGCTGGTTCAGCAATAAAGGCAAATTATTGCGAAAAATGCGTAAAATCACAACATTTTTCTCTTCAATACAAATTTTCATTAGAATGGTTGCATGGTTGGTGATTTTTATGGCAACCGAATGGTTGAACAACACAATGTGGTTAAATTGTGGGTAGGCAAAACACTGAAAGCGAGTTGTCCAGAATTTTTTCTGAGAAAACTTTTAAATTTTTTTATCCAAATATTTGTAGTAATTAATTAGAGGAATAAGCAAAATAAAATTTTTTGACAAAATTACGGTTTCTAAAAAAATCGATATTTGACCAAAATTTCGGACTAAATTCTTTATGAAAAATATTTATTTATTTAAAAAAAATATACTAGTGTCGTTTCAAACGACATCATGAAGTTAGGTATAAAAATATTTTTAACACAATACTTTTGTAGGAATGTTGACTTCATAAGGGCGCTGATGGGCGCCAACTTTCTCAGAGTACAAAGAAACATAAAACTAATTAAAAATTTTATGAAACATACACAATCGCATGTGATTAACTGAAAATATAAGTAATTGAATATATATAAAAAGACCGCTTGTTATGTATTAAAATTTTGAATTTTTTCTTTAGTTAATGTAATTCTACACTAAAATCTGTCATTTTTTCTCCTGTACTTAGAATGAATAACCAAGAAAATGAGAGTGACATTCAAGCTAATGCGTTTTTAATTAAACACAATTGTCTGGGGGAGCCGCAGCAGCGAAATGAAGAAATAACTCTTGAAATAACATCGCAAATACTCGTTAGCATTGAGTGTTATGGGTCAGAAATTCCATGGAAGAGCTTACAGCACAGAAGGCAATTGGTTTGTTCAGATAGCATTGAACATAACGCGATGCGGAACAGTCCAAGGCGTTGTGTCATGATACAAAGAAGGTTACTTTCCCTCCAATTGCATTGCACAAGCGCTGATATAACTTTGAATAACAGCTTCATTGCGAGCAATACAAAAGCGCAGCGAAAACATTTAATGAAATGGGAGAAATTGCAGAAGTGAGCATTGAAGCGAGGAAACTGTTTTTATATAGAAATTTTGGTGTTTTTATGTACGTATATTTATAATTTTTTGTGCAAATAGTTTTGAGCTTTTAAAAGAATATACAAGCTTTTGTGGATTTTTCATAGGTAGGTATTGATTTTGTGTCGCTAAACATTTCTAAAATTTGTGTTCTGGAAAATTGAAATAGCATTTATATAATAAGAGGGCAACCTTGGTGTACTCTCAGCAATAATTTGCAGGCAGAGAATCGGCCACAAATATTCGAAAACAGTTTTGTTTGTAAGTTACGGTAGGAACAATTGCAAACTGTTCGCGGAGGCGTATGAATAACCTATGCAAACATTGAATTGCATCAAGTTGTTTGCTTATATGGTATGGGCGAAAGCCCAGGGAATTATTCCAAAATAATAAACGTCGAATAAAAAATCGCCTTCAAACGAAATATAGTATATTCACCCCGCGATAATGAAGAAATAAAATTTTGTTAAAACTTGAAAACAATACAAGGGTGTTATCACTTGTTTTTAACATTCAAAAGAGCAATACATTTTCCATTTAGACCATAATATAGGTCATGCACTTTTAATATAAATCGAAAAAGCCTAAATAAAAGTGAGAGCAATTATTTAATTGTGAAGCTTTAATATCTAAGATCATCAATACTGTCATAAATTTTGCTCTAGTCTAGACCGATGACCAATTTAGGGGCTTAAGGTAATTAAAGTTAATAACTCAGTGGCATATTCAAGCATATCAAAATTTACCGCTACAACGTCACTATTCATAGACAAATTTAGATACATATACATAGATATGCGTAAAAAACCTGAGTGTATACTATAACATATCCACATTTACATTATTGCTTTTTGATGAGACTGACTTCTCGGCAAGCTTAAGTGGCTTCACTACAATGAGCTTGACTAATTGCATGTACATAAGTAATTGTAAATGTGTTGGAAGTAAGCCAAAAATGGCAGCTGCAACTGACGTGACCACCGTCGACCCAACGTTTGTATATGTGTGTAAATATGGCTGTGCAATATCCTTGCAAAGTAGCTATGCACAGTCCATGATAAACAAGTTGTATACGTATTGGATATGGTCATATAAGCAAAAGCTTACATATAAATTTCCCTGAAATACCGAGTTAAGCCTTGAAAATTGGAACACCACCACACATAAAGTGCACCGAGAAAGGCTTTTATTAGCGCTAAGGCAGCAAAGTTGCATGAATGAAAACTTTTAGTTCAACAAACTGCGCAAGAAGGGTGCCAAGTGTGAGGTCGTGTGCGTTTAGCAGGTTTCCATGCAAACAACTTTTGTTTAATTTTACTGTATGACGGTTTTGGTGTTTGAGGTTTTTACTAAGCTTTTATTGTCATCAATTCCAGTTTATAAAATAAAGAGTGTCGAGAACTTTGCTTCTGATAAGTAAGTATGCAAAGTTATAATATATCTATGCAAGACCAACATTTTCTAAACTTTTCAACAATTTTAATTATGTTTTAATAAAAACTTTTTTAGTAATATTTTTACATGGACCGCAATAAGCACGTAGTTGCTGTTATATACTTATGTACATATATTTTTCAATATGTATATATAAACTTTTTCTCAATATGTATAAAAACTATGTTAGTGGAGTATTTGATTGAAAAGCCCTTTTCATGATCATATATTTGGTTTCGCCTTAGTCAAATCTGAGTCATATGGTACAACTTGGTTCTTCGTGAGAAAAAGTTACTTATACGCCAAAGCCACCTTTCAAAGTACAGCATTGATATTTTAAACGCCATTTTATGCATTCAGAGGAGCTCAAAGTGTATTTGAGTATTATGCTTTAGTATTAGAGAGTTATTTCATTGGCAGCCGTAAAAGTGCTGAAGATTCGGAAACTCACGCAGAACATTGTGTGTGCAGTAATAGTGCACTGAAATTTTAAATGTGTTGGTAAGTTGACAGCACGCATCGAGCTGAGACATCAGCCTGAGCGGTAGTCATTAACAAGCTGGTAACAATGAAAACCAAAATCTGTAGTCTGTCGGTGATTGTGATGATGTGTGAAGGTGATTTCGATGACTCGCGTTCTGATTAATATATTTGTCTCTGACGATAACAACACCTTTTTAAACAGACTTGCTACTTTGGTAAGAATCGATATATTCTCATATAATAACTGAGTTTGGTTGGATCGAAAAATTACTTATAGTTACTAAACCTTTGCCTTCAGGGGCTGTCAGTTTTAAGTGAAACTTTGGAACTGTTCTATTTTTTTTGTCCTTTTAAGTATGCAGGTTAGGATGATCCCATTAGACATAGTAACACGTTTCTGACTTAGAAGCACATACGTACAGGAAATACTTGTTGTGCGTTCCGTATTGGACGAGAAAAGCATTAAAGTGTTTAATATGTGTCATGTTTGTTAAATAGGAAAGAAAAATATTTAGAGCGCCGCATGACGTTAAGATGCAGTCCTGTTGACAGTCTGACTCTTGAGGGAAACACATTTCATTAAATGAGCACTTCTAAGTCGGCTTTAACGATGAAAATGAATTAGTTTGAAGGTCAACGAACTTTCCAACCGTTTGCTGCTTCAAACATATTCACCAGCACACTGCGAAGCTTACATACACGGGCTGGTATTTTACTCCTGAATTCGACCATTACAACACAAGTGTGCTTCTTTGTTACTTCTGAACTCCATTTATTATAGAAGTAGACATTGTTCACTTGGCGCCAAACAGCGAAAAGGAAGATCCGCTGGCAAGGTGTTGTAAATGCCAATAAAAAAAAAGAAGATGTTGTTCACTTTTCCATTGCATTGCACACACAATTATGTAGGCGGCAACGGCTCTTCCAGGTATTTTAACACCTATGTATATTCATTAAGCTTCCTTCAGTCCTATGCGCTTACCTGTAGAGCTTGCTTTTATCTCTAGACGATTACATTATACAATTTGTAACACAACCGAAATCCTCTTAGCTGTACACTCCTCAAGGGTGTTGACTAAATAATGGACGTCGCTGGCCTCACCGACAAGTCTTGGCACAGCGAGTCGGGCAGGCAGCTTCTAGCTCAGGCAGGGATGTATATCCAACCTTCACTTCGTGGTAGCTTTCCTTTGCATATGACAGTGGGGGAGGGAGATAAATGGCTACCTCTTCTATTTGTAACGAGGTGAGAGATTCCCTGTAAATAAAACTCAATATGGAGGAAATTTAAGAAACAAAGCAGTCTGAGACATTTACCAAAATGTCGGTGGGAGAAGTGGCTGTTACCACTAGCTGGTGAGTGAGTCTACTTGCTATGTCACTAGCGGCCATACCTCTACAGTGAGGTTATCAGTTCAGAGCGGTTGCAGTGTCACTGTCAAATCCGCTTTACAACGCAGTGGTATGGGGGATCTCGAAAGCGTTGGAAGTGTTAACGCTATCGAGAAGGAAACTGTGTTTTGGTAGTAGAGCTAGGCTCAGAGTAAGCCCCAAGGTGTAATTGAAGGCATAAGCTACTAAAAAAGCGGCGGTAAAAGTCCATGAACGACCAACCGAATGAAAGTAGAGGAGCAAAAATTGGCTAGGTCGAACGTAATAAGTAGCGCAACTGCAATACTCTCCGACCCGAGGATCCGGAGATTGCGGCCAAAAGACAGCGTACGCTGAAAGCTCAAAAGCATGGTCGGCAAACTGCCGAAGTGAAAGGTCGAAGCTCGTAGTGGAACTAAATCTGCTAGATGCTAACATATTTTCGGAAATGACTGAAAGATGAAAGCGAAAAGAACTGCTTTAAAGGCTCCAAAATCATGTGCAAGGGAACGGAAGGGAAAAGCGATGCTTTTTACTCACACGGTCTTATAAAGTCTGTAAAACGGTTTTGGCCTTGTAGCTATATGGATTGCTTCTTTTGCTGAATAGCTAAGGTATTGAAATATGTATGCTGTCCTAAATTTCTCAAGGTCAAAAATCCTATTTTAGTTAATGTGTTACAAAACCCCAAAAGACGGTCGAGAGATCGTTGAAGCCATGCCTCGTTCTGGACGACTTTTGACCTCTTCAACTGATGAACTAAAAAGGTGAAGGACATGGAGCTTGAAAATAGTCAGGCAAGTGTTAGGGAAGTGGCAAGAGAGCTTGACATCTCCCGCGAGTCCGTTCGAATGATTTTGTTAAATATTTTTAATGCATAATGTATGCGGATATTATTTAAATTGTACTTATTCGTTTATTCTTCAAGGGGTACAATAATTATTTATTATACCCTGAACAGGGTATATTAAGTTTGTCACGAAGTTTGTAACACCCAGAAGGAATCGTCGGAAACCCTATAAAGTATATATATAAATAATCAGTATGTCGAGCTGAGTCGATTTAGCCATGTCCGTCTGTCGGTCTGTCCGTCTGTCCGTCTGTCTGTATACATACGAACTAGTCTCTCAGTTTTTAAGATATCGTTTTGAAATTTTGCAAACGCCATTTTCTCTTCACGAAGCTGCTCATTTGTCGAAACTGCTGATATCGGACCACTATAACATATAGCTGCCATACAAACTGAACGATCGGATTCAAGTTCTTGTATGGAAAACATTCACATTTGACAAGATATATTCACAAAAGTTGGCACAGATAAGATAATAATATAATCTCCGATAAAATTGTTCAGATCGGATAACTATAGCATATAGCTGCCATACAAACTGAACACATAGTTACTAACAGAAATGCACCTGTGAAGGGTATTTAGCTTCGGTGCAACCGAAGTTAACGTTTTTTCTTGTTTTTTGGTAATCATATAAAATGTAACTGGTTCAGAAACTCAGTTCCAATTTGTTAGTTAACCAAAACTGAGATGTTTTGAACATAAACGAAAATTATGGCATTATTATGAATTTCTCCATCATCGGATATCGAATAATTCAAAAGCTGCACATGTCACTTTCTCATTTACTACTTTGAACAAAAAATAGTAAGACGTTGTTCATAACTTTAATGTGGCCCACAGTGGTAGATAAGTTAAAAATAGACATTAGGTGAACAGAACTGTTGCACGCTGTAGCAACATGTTGCTAGAGTATAACAAAACAAACAATTATTTATTTATATATTTATTTTTCTTGTGCTCCTGGTGGCGTCTATCAACAACACTGCAGTGATTGTTTCACTTCCGGTTTGTATACCTTGAAGAACCGAAACTTTTGCTCACAACCACTAGATGATGCTATGCGCAGTTTGCGGATAGAAGCTGATAAAGCTAATAAACCTTTTCCCCGTTTTCTTAGTGTGTGGTGTACTTTTCTTTTCGAAGTTGTGTTTTTCGATGTGCCCCCCCGTGAAAAATACAAATTTGTACTCAAAAAGGTTTCATTCAACATTTGCGGCTTCTCTAATCATATTATTATCCCTTGCATGTATGGAATTTATGTTGATGCATAAATTATCCGCAAATCCTATCAACAAGATTGATGCTGACTTACTGTGGGTGCTTAGAGTATAGATATGTAAATGTTGTTAAAGCAAGTGACAGAAGACAACGCAAAATGGAGCGCTAGAAATACTAATTTATCCTAATTTTTTCTTGAACAAAAGTTAGCAATAGCTAATCCAAAGGCTACGCTTATTACGTAATACACATATTCCACATGTAAATGTTCTTCTTCTTTCTGCACTGACTTATTGAAATGTTTTCTCCCCCATTGGGTTTGCGGTACTAGTAAAAGTGAGCCCAAGCATTTGGGAGGTGAAAATTGTCCGCTCACTAAGAATGGTGGGTGTGAGTGAACAGATAATAATTTCAATGGAATGTATATACTTATATGGATAACGGGCTTTCGAATAGGGACGATATGCCCATTTTAAAATAATTTTTTTATCATGATCTGTATTTTTTTTTCATGGCATTCAGTAATGTTTACAATTTCATCATGGAAAGATATACGCAGGAACAACGCTTACAATTTATTCAATGTTATTAATAAATAATTAAGAGGTCATATTCTCCGATGAGGCTCACTTTCGAACAACAAAACTGTCAATTCTGGTGCGAAGAAAATCCGAACATTATTTTTGAACAACCATTACATTTACCTAAATTGACAGCTTGATGTGGTTTTTGGTCTGCTGGAATCATCGGTCTGGACTTCTTTCGACTGTCTTACTTACTTCTTTGTTACTGTCTATAGAGGGCGGTATGGATGGATGGCTAACCAACTCTTTATGGTTGCAGTTGGAAGAAGTTAATCTTGACAACATCTGGTTCCAACAAGACGAAGCCATACAGAACGTTCAAGAACCGAATTATTGCGAGAAAAGTTTGAAAATTAAATTATTTCAAGAAACTGAGACATTGAAGCCTGCAAGAAGTTGTGATTTAACACCATTATGCTACTTCTGAAGGGTTTATTTGAATTGATCTTCTGCAATAAATCAGACTGTCTTCAAGCTTTAGATGTTAATATTGAACATGTTTTTTTATTTTTATACTCTGTTGCAAGAGTTGCTAAGGAGAGTATTATAGTTTTGTTCACATAACATATCATGATGAAACTTGGTGCACGTATTTCTTGGCTCCATAAGAAGGTTAAGTTCGAAGATGGGCAAAATCGGCCCACTGCCACGCCCACAAAATGGCGGAAACCAAAAACCTATAAAGTGTCATAACTAAGCCATAAATAAAGATATTAAAGCAAAATTTGGCACAAAGGATCGCATTAGGGAGGGGCATATTTGGAAGCAATTTTTTGTAAAAAGTGGATAGTGGCCTCGGCCCCTACAAAGTTTTTTGTACATATCTCGGAAACTACTATAGCTATGTCACCAAACTCTACTGAGTCGTTTTCTTCTAGGCATTTCCATATACAGTTTAAAAATGGAAGAAATCGGATAATAACCACGCCCACCTCCCATACAAAGGTTATGTTGAAAATCACTAAAAGTGCGTTAACCGACTAACAAAAAACGTCAGAAACACTAAATTTTACGGAAGAAATTGCAGAAGGAAGCAGCATCCAGGCTTTTCTTTGAAATTGAAAATGGGCGTGGCCTCGCCCACTTATGGACCAAAAACCATATCTCAGGAATTACTTTACCGATTTCAATAAAATTCGGTATATAATATTTTCTTAACACTCTGATGATATGTACGAAATATGGGTGAAATCGGTTGACAACCACGCCTTCTTCCAATTTAACGCTATTTTGAATTCCATCTGATGCCTTTTCTATATAATACGAGTATATATGTACTTTAGGAACCAATGATGATAGCGGCATAAAACTTTACAAAAATACGGTATTTGAAAAATATGTAAATGACGTATAATGAAATCTCGATTATCACTTTATCATGCGAGAGTATAAATTGTTCGGTGACACCCGCACTTAGCCCTTCCTTACTTGTTATTTATTAATTTATTTATAAAAGTTTATACAATGTTAATAACATAAGTACAACCTAAAACATGCAGCACTAGCTTCAGAGGCTATCGGCATTGAACATGTTATTCAAGACATATGACTTGATTTATTGGAAAGAGTACTCGAAAATTGGGTTCATCGAATTTGTTCCTGCAAAAGAAGTCGTGGTGGCTTAATGATGTTACTTTCAAAACTTAATTATATCGATTGTATTTCACACTTAATAAAAACCATTTGAACTTCCTTAAATTGTTAAGGTGTTTGTTTCTGAAAAGATATCATATCACACTTATTAAAAAATCCTATATATACAAGTATATGTGTATAAAAAGTGTTTGCTATCAAAAACTTAAGGCTTTCATTGAACTAAATACATTTAACTATTCCAAAAATTCATATCGCAGTAGACTGGCAGAATACTTATGTGTAGGTGTAGAGCTCGTAGTTAGAGCTGCGGTTAGGAAGAAAACACGCAAAAAGAAGAAAAAAAAACAAAAAACTAAAAGTAGCCCAGATTGATTGCTTTGGCGTGTAAATGTGGTGTGGAGCAGACAATTGAGCAACTAAATGGCGAATATTATAGAATAAGCTATTTTCTTGTCTTAAATTTATATATGTAATGTGTCTACAAATAGCGATGACGTAATTTTGATAGCTCGTGGTGGCCATGTTTTTTAAAGGGGTTGTGTCAAATTTTGTCAGTATTTCCAGTAAGTTTTGCCTTTGATGCGCGAATTGTGGTATGACGGTATCAACGGGCTTTATTTCGATCTCTATTTCTGCCTAATGCTTCACATCTAAACATTGCGTGCAAAATTTGGCGACTCGTTAACTTCGAGAAATGGACCAGTGAAATTGCCGCCAAGATCATATGATTTAACGCCTACAGATTATTTTCTTTGAGGCTATGTTAAATAAAAGGTTTCAAATTTTTAATAACTCAACGAGATTTCTCCAAAATCTTACAAATGGTGGAGGAAATTGAAGACCTTTATTTAAGTGAGAATACTTTTTGTGGTTTTTGTTCTGTCTCTTCGCCTTTTCCTTTTTTTGTTATTTCTACCAACTCAGTTGGTTTTTTTTCACAATTCCAGAAGACAGAGGAAATAATCGAACCAAATTAGTTAGTTTTCCTTTCTTCGTAGTTGTAGCAGGTAGATATAATTTTAGAATGATTATTTAATTTTTTTTTTTTTTGCACTTCTTCTAATCTTTTTGCATACTTATAGAGCGCCTAAAATATTCTTCAGTTATTTCTTCAAATAAGTAGTCTATTTCCTCACAATAATCGAACTTGTAACAAGCACTAAGTATGCCAAAGAATATAACTTCCATATGCTTTTTGAGATGTTCATTTCTTTCCGACATCATGTTTAGATCATCCAATTTTCTCCAGAGGTTTTAAATTCTCCTCTTGCTAATGCAAGTTCCATGATTTATGTAGGAGACGTACACGGACGGACAACTCGAAGCGGACAGACATATTAATATTAATATATATAACTAAATTATTATTTACTTACATTTCTAACTAAACATCTATTACTTACATTTTTAACTTAAACTACATAAATGCGAAAGAATGCAACCATGCTATGTATAGTAGCCATAGTCAATCCCAACTTGAAGAATATGCGAGCCGCGAACTCGACAACGGATAAACTGGACAGTTGCTTTTTGAATGTGAATAAAGATACAACTAAATCAGTATATACTCGTACTTGCTTACTACAAATTCAGTGTCTACTTATTTCCTACATTTATATCAAGCGTATGCATTTTTATTCGGTAATTTGTAGTTTAATTTCTCAATGGATTTGCTGAAAAAGTGCTGGTAAATCTGCCTAGTTATACACATGACTTTTCCACAATACTTTTCGTAATGCTGAGTATTCTTCAAAGAAATCGTTGGAGGTATATTGATTTTGTCGCAATCTGAACACTAATCAATTTGATATGCGGTAATATACACCCGTCTTACAATTTTTTTTAAATTTGCCTGTATAAATAACTGGGCTTTTATATTGCCTAATATAATAGAGCTATATATGTATATCATATTAACATTACGTTGTTCAGAAAGGGTTTCGATTTTGAGACATTTTTGGCCCTTTACGTTTATCTTAATATAATATTTATTTACAAAATCGCCCTTTCTTTTCAACTACGCGTTTATTAAAATTGTTGAACTTGCATATTTATATATTATATGTGTAATAGGATTTCAAATGCCAGTACAGCAATTTGCACTAACATAATACAAAACAAGCAAAAACGTTGACTTCGCCTGCACCGAAACTAATATACACTTCACAGATGCATTTCTTTTAGTAACTATGTGTTCAGTTTGTATGGAAGCTATATGCTATAGTAATCCGATCTGAACAGTTTCTTTGGAGATTACATTGTTGCCTTAGAAAATAATCTGTACCAAATTTCGTGCAGATATATCGTGCAATGAGAAAGTTTTCCATACAAGCCCTTGATTCCGATCATTGAGTTTGTATGACAGCAATATGCTATAGTTGACCGATCTGAACAATTTATATTACATTGTTGCCTTAGAAAATAATATATACCACCTTTTGTGAATATATCTTGTCAAATGTGAATGTTTTCCATGCAAGAACTTGATTCCGATCGTTCAGTTTGTATGGCAGCTATATGTTTTAGTGGTCCGATATCAGCAGTTTCGACAAATGATCAGCTTCGTGAAGAGAAAATGGCGTTTGCGAAATTTCAAAACGATATCTTAAAAACTGAGGAACTAGTTCGTATATATACAGACAGACAGACGGACGGACAGACAGACGGACATGGCTAAATCGACTCAGCTCACCATACTGATCATTTATATATATACTTTATAGGGTCTCCGACGCTTCCTTCTGGGCGTTACTAACTTCGTGGCAAACTTAATATACCCTGATCAGGGTATAAATATATGATTCACTGCTATTATTTGCTGGAGGATGGGGTCATGTGTAGAAGTTCACGCAAGTGAGGAAAGTTCTCTGTTTTACGATTATTTACTCAAACAAAATTCACAGCTATGCCTATACAGATAGCAACAACACCAGTAAAACAAATTCTTGTTTATCCTCAAATATTAGAAGTGCATGATTTTTTACTTCTTAACTGTTCCTATAATTATTCACAACAAAAATTTTAAATTATAAAGCGACAACAAGCCTCTGCTTTCGATGCCTCATCATCACCATGTTACTTTAATAGCATATTTTTGCTACTGATATGTTGCTTCAAATACCTATGTCAAAGCTTATCGAAAAATTCTGGTAGTCAAAAGTAAATTTAGATTAGAACGTAAAAAGAAAGCTGTCCTCCAGACCTTAGGTGCCTCAAATTCCCAAAACAATTGGGCCATAAATAATCGCAGAAACGCGTACTTCTTTTCATATTAGCATCAAACTCAATGGAGGACTTAGATAACAAATACACGTGGCTATATCCTTTTCTTTGATTATACATACATCATAAGCTAGTTTATACAACTTTTGCCTGGCCTACATATACCCAGGTATTTATGTGCTTGTAAAAATATCATAAATGCTTAAACGCACACACAATGCCATTGACCAGCTGAAAATACATATTTTGTACTTATATATAGCTTATAATGAGATATATCTCAAAACATTTGCACAGTTGGTTCCGCATTATGTTAGTGGGCTTGTAACGTGACACGGCGTATAAGTAACTTTTTACTATGGCAAACGGTCAGATAACTTTTTTTTTTATTTTCTTGCTAAAATTGCGATTTGACTGCTCCACATTAATTTACACATCCTCGCTTATATGGGTACTCAGTTTTGTAGATATAACAGGCAATTCATGTCCACCTAACTGCCTAATTAAATTGCCAACAGTGGCTGTTAAATATTTAAAAGACTTTTTCTAATACACACTGTTTAAATAAAAGAGCTCTACAAGGCATAAGAGTCGCTATTTTTCAAATGAAGAAGCGCGCAGGCGTTGGCTCTCTGTTGTGTTTCTGCTCGGATAAAAGTTGCTGTTGGAAATTATCCTGAGCAACTGGCACGCAATAGTGTCAATTTTAATTCAGTTTGACTGCGAATAGGGTAAAGACAACAATCGCATACATCACGAGTTCCATGTCATAAAATTTTTGGAAAGTTTTTATGAAGACGACCATTTCTCGAAGTAATATACAGAAGCAGTTCTTGAAAATAAATTAAACTCTCTCAGCGGGAGGATTGCGGTTCGCTGAAAGCTGTATAAGGCAGAAGAACTTTCATCCATGGAAAAGAAAACAAAACTTATCATAAAAATTACAATATAACAGTAATTTTACTATGGGGCCGTTGACCTCATAAAATATAATTAAGGATTACTGACCCAAAAAATAAACAAAGGTCGTTGGCTGAATTTAAGTAAAGGTTGTGGACTTGGCTAAATGTAAGCAAAAGGGTCATCGATCTCATAAAATGTACACAAATGATCATTGACCCCAAATATAAAAAATGCTTGTTAACTTGGTTAAATGTAAACAATGGTTGTGGACTAGGATATATGCGAACAAAAGGCTTACTGATCTCATAAAATGTAAACAAAAGGATCAAAATGTAAAAAACGGGTCACTAACCCCATACAATTTAAGCATACGTGTTATTAACCCTAAATATAAACAAAGGTTCTTAGCATGGATAAATGTAACAAAAAGTTGTGAACTTGGCTAAATGTAAGCAAAAGGGTCATCGATCTCATAAATTGTAATGAAAGGGGTCATTGACCATGTAGAATGTAAACAAAAGGGTTATTTGCTCCAGATCTAGCTGCCGTATATATTGATCGGTCGAAATCAAGTCCTTGGGTAAAGGATTTTTAGCAAGATATCTCCACGAAATTTGGCATGGGTTATGGTTAAAATCTACGAATTTATTGTTCTGTTCAGACACCATGAAATAGAGGTGTCATACATACTGTTGGATCAAAATCAAGAAACATATTTTCTTCACCCTTTATTGCTTTAAAAAGTGCCCTGTGAAAGGTATTAGTGCTTCAGTACAGGTGAAGTTAACTTTTTTCTACTTTAGTACAAAGTTTTGCCTTCTGAAGGTTTTTAATCTTGCTTTGATCCTGGCGATTTCCAAAAGAAAAAGCCGTTCAGTTATACTCGCACATAGCCCTTCCTAACTCGTTTCAACTTAAATTATACACATATTAGTAGAGGTGACTTTTCCCTTTTTTTCATTTATTCTATCATTTATATGTTAAAACCTTGAATTATTATCAATTTAAAACACCACTCTTGTATAAATACGTGATTAAATGCAGGTGGGCGCCTCATCTATTTATAGTTTGTAATTGCAAATAAGCCATAAAACTGTTATCTCTCACTACATTATTGCCCCCAACAAGAACGCGACACCCCGCTGTTTTTGGCCGAAAGCAAAACTGAACTGAGTGCTGGTCATGTCACACCGCCAGCCGCAATGCAAATGAGCGATGACAACCACAGCTTCAAATGACATTAGTGCACAGCAGAAACATGAGCCACTGAACAGCTGCAGAACGCGAGATAACACTCTTACGAACATGTAAGCGTTGTTAATATGAAAACGCTTTCACTTGCCTCGTGCTTGAATTGCCAGTCCCACTCCAACGCACTCGGGTTGCAAAAATCAGTTTTCCAAAACGCAGCGCAAAATTTTTTGCATATTTTTTAAAAATATGCCGGTTAATTGAGCTGACAGCCAGAAATCTGTGTGGTCGATGTCTAAAATTAAATTATCACTGCGGTTAAGTACGGTTGCGTGAGAGTGCTAGCGGAATACTTATGTCCGTAAGGATATTATATAAACAAATTTTACAATTTCGAAAGCGAAGGCTCAGACTAAGTACATGACTCTATTTACTAGTTGAAATAAATAAAATATTGGTTAGCTTGTCTAATATATTTAAATTGAAAATTTTTTTTAGTACCATATATACAGCGCGTTCAAAAAAATAATGTTTTACCTTTGCGGGACAGTTCACGGAAAAATGTTTTTATTTTTTGCAAATTAACACATGTTCACACTCGATCATTGATGCATACAATTGCCGAATGGACTATTAAAAAAGTGCAAAGTACCTAAATAAAACATTTCTGAGGAGGTGGCTCGATAATTATGGAGAAACTGGAAATCTAGATGATAAGCCAGAAAGAGTGAGAAATTAAGTGATATTTAAACGTGAGCACAAAGATATTGTTCTTATTTTTAAGGAGAATGCACTACTCAGTCTAAGTCAGGCTAAAGCTGTTTTGTAGAAATAGACACAAGCAGTATGTAGCTCTATATAAAGTACAGACTTCAGAGTATCTGGCATTAAACGAAGCATAAGTTGAGTTGAACCCCTACTTTCGATCAGAGGGATAATTGATGATGACGGCTATTGACCCGCAAAACTATTTCGGTATTGTTATTATCGGATAAACTATAAATTATATGTATAGTAAAGGATCAGCATGAAAAGCTGAAAGTAAACAAGGATCATTGACCCCAAAAATAACCAAAAGGTGTTAACTTGGCTAAATGTAGATAAAGGTTGATAAAGGTAGATAAATTACCCTTGAAGTAATTTTTTTTTTATAGTTTTATCCAAGAAACCGAAACCGTCGATATCTGACCACGATAGCATACAGCTGCCATACAAACTGAACGATTGGAATCAATTGCTTGAACTTTTTCGTTTGACGAGATATCTCCTTCAAAATTGGCATTAATTATTACCTAAGGCAATAATGCATTTGATCGCTATCAATTTTTGTAAGCAGCCTTTTGTATATGTGAATGGTATTATAACTTCGGTGTAAATAAAGTAAAATTTTTTACGTATTGTTGAAAATACTTACTACAATAGCCTAAAGGGTGAGTATTTTTGTGAGTGTATTTTTGTGGTCAAGGCTTCTTATATGTATGTGTGCTTATGTTGTATTTCTTCTTGAGGCTTTTGCAGATATGCTTGCATTCCGTTCTCCACTAAATAAGCAACTTACATTATTACATAACGTTATAAACCCTCAGCGTGTAAACTGTAATTAAATGGCTGGTTCTGCACTGGGAGAAATATATTATTCCAAAATATCAAAATTTTCCTTAATTTATCTTACTCGGATAAAAAAAAAATTATTTAACTATAGGCATACGGATGTTGTTTGTGTTTTTGATTTTTTTAGTAATACTCACGTACTTTTGTAACTTATGCTTTTTATACTTATACTTATACTTGCACTTATACTTATACTTATACTTATACTTATACTTATACTTGCACTTATACTTATACTTATACTTATACTTATACTTATACTTATACTTATACTTATACTTATACTTATACTTATACTTATACTTATACTTATACTTATACTTATACTTATACTTATAATTTTTATATTTATACTTATACTTATACTTATACTTATACTTATACTTATACTTATACTTATACTCTATACTTATACTTATACTTATATTTATACTTATACTTATACTTATACTTATTATACTTATACTTATACTTATACTTATACTTATACTTATACCTTATACTTATACTTATACTTTCTATATACTTATACTTATAATTTTATAATTTATACTTATACTTATACTCTCTTATATACTTCCCATATTTTTATACTCTCATACTTATACTTCCTTATACTTATACTTATACTATATACTTATACTTATACTTATACTTATACTTATACTTATACTTGCACTTATACTTATACTTATACTTATACTTATACTTATACTTATACTTATACTTATACTTATACTTATACTTATACTTATACTTATACTTATACTTATACTATACTTTATACTTATACTTATACTTATACTTATACTTATACTTATACCTTATACTTATACTTATACTTATTTATACTTATACTTTTATACTTTATACTTATACTTATATACTTATACTTTCATACTTATACTTATACTTTCTATACTTTATACTTATACTTAGTCCAATTATGCTTTCTCTGCTTCCGGCAAGAGAATTGCCATTCATTTTAGGTTGAATAAAATTTCAGGGAGAAGCGCCATTCAGGTTAAAAGGTAGTGATAACTAAATAAATCATGAATAAATAAATCGTAAACACTATTTTTTTCTTGGTCATATTTAGCTTTACATTTTAGCCACAATAACGATAGAAAGAGCAGTTAATCAGAAAAGTTTAATTGCAATTTTATCTGTTAGTGGCGCCATCAACTGGATAAATTGTGCTGCTGGCAAACGGAAGTAAGTTCAACGCAACAAAAATTACGCGCAATCAAATAACAAGAATCAACAACAACTTCGACTAATGTAGCGGAGGCAAGTGTAAATACACAATTGTTGCCATATAATTCTACTATAGAAGAATGCAATAAAATTAACTGTAACAACAACAAGGATCGCTTTGTCTTCCGTTTAATTGCGGCCTGTTGTGTGTTTACCCACTTGATTATGTGGAAGGCCACGGCAAATGAGCCGTTCGTGTACTCGAACGCAAAGGAGCTCAGCTGAGACGACTTGGCTGGCGCAAGTAAGTGTAATTGCAATTGGCAGCGCACTCTCAACTGGTAAAGTATGTGGCTGTTGCAATTACGTGACCTCACGACGTACGTCATGCCACAGAACCTCGTTTTTGCGCTTGAGCACTCATTGGCCATGCATTTAGACACACTTGGGCTCATGGTTGTTTAGAGTGCAGGCTTATTTGCTCACGACTAGCTCAGAGATAATCAGGATATTAGTGTTTCTATATCCTCTTGGAGCATAGGCGATATTTCTACATATAAAGCAAGCCACTTTAATATACATATATTGACTTATTTGCGTATACTTGTATGTGTGTAATGTTAATAGTTAATCGTGTGTTATGTAGCGTTTTGTAGTTGAAACACGCTCGCATTTCAGCATGCTGTGCATTACCGGCAATCAAGCTTCCTCGTATTTTTCTTTGCAAAGCAAATATTTACATAACCTCATTTGGTTTGAGGTATACTTGTATAATAAAATATTCTGCATTGGAATTCATTAAAGCTTTTAAAGGAGAATGAGGCATTGTTCAACTTCATGCTACAGTATTGCAGCCTCTGTGCTGAAAATATTTTACCATATGGCAACAAGCCTTTGAAATAACTGTAACGGCGGTGATGCTTTGTAGCTTCAGACGGTTGGTTGACCCTTCCGCTGGACTGATCAAAGCATGTGAAAGCCATGATACGCCATGTTGGTAACATATGTGAACCCTTTGGCTTTGACACCGGGCGTTTGACCTACTGTTGTGCCGTATCGAAAAGAAATTGCCACCGACACAGAGTAGGCGCAGCGCAGACAAACCACAGCATTGAGTAACAAAAACAAAAAGCCATAATGCATTCCATAAATGAATAAAAACAATGTACATGTGTATACGATATGTATGTGAGCAAATTGTACGTAACAAAGCAATGCCAGGACACAGTATGACCAGATCTGTTTGCATTGTGCGCTCTGGTGCAAAAGCGTTTGCATTCAGTCAATGTTTGTGTGCGGTGAGAAAATATTTCCATTGGCCTCGTGATTGCAAGTTTTTCGCGGAGAGCAAAAGCTATAGAATTCTGTGTGTGCAGACCTTAATTTTTATTTTTTTGATAAAAGTGCCGAGAAAGACATTCCTGAGTCTGGGATATAAAATGTTAATTGTTGTGCAATATTTTGGTAAAAAATGCAGTGAAAAATATCGCAAAAAAAGTAATTGGATACAATGCTTTTTATAGTTGAGTCGATTTTTTTAACGTTGTTACTTTTTTCATTTATAATTGATTGACTCTTTCCAATAACAATGAGTATAGTGAACTTTTTGGGTAAGCGAGCAGCTGAAGCTTATTTAACAGATCACTCATCAATGGCAGACTGGCTTTATTGTAAATTTTTCTTCATAGTTTCGCAAAATTAAATTGAGTTCATAGAGCACCATAATTAAGAATGGTCTCTTTAAACAAAAGGGCCATACAGCGAAATTAGGAGCTGCTGGAGATGATACTTAACAAACTTTTAAATTGTATCTTCGCTAATCTTTTTTACCAAGTATAAATCATATCCTTTATGAGAATATCTTGAAAATTAAATATTTACTAAGAAAAATAAAAACACATATTTTCTTCAATTGGCTGCATTTAAAATGTTGAGTCAGATTTATCAGAACTTTTGTTTTTCATTACACATACGTACTACTCGCAAAAGGTACACCCCATTCGGGACCACGCCTAATCAGTGCAAAGAGTACGCCTACAAACTAAACCCTTAATTTCGTTATTTGTAGCTTTCGGGATCAATGGGTATGTACCAAATAAGCACAATTGCACATTTGGAACGAAGAGAAATCTGAAGGGATTCAAGAGCTCTCATTTTATTCAGAAAATAACAACGATTTGGTGTGGTTTGTGAGCCGGTGGAATCATCGATTCATATTTCTACAAAAATGATGCCGGTTAGAACGTAACCATGAAAGGGGGATCGTTATCGCGCCATGATAACCGACTATTTGATGATTGATTGAAGCTCGTCATCTTGCCGAAATTTACTGAGAGAACACTTAAGTGAGTAGATAATTTCACGTTTTGTTCCAGTCAATTGGTCACTAAGGTTGTGTGACATCACACCGTTTGACTTTTGCTGTGGGGATATGTGGAGTCTAAATTTTATGCGGGTAATCCCGCTTCGATTCATACCTTGGGGCAAAACATCACGCATGTCATTCGCCAGTTAACAGTCGAAGAATCAACGGATGCACCATCTGAGACGTAGCCGCGGCCAACATTTGAAGAGTTGGGCTGCTGGAGATGACACTTTTTCCTCTTATAAAAATCTCTTGCAATTAATTTATTATTTATTAGAGAGCTGTTGCTTTTGTGTTGTCATAATTAATATTTAGCCAATAAACTAAAGTAAAAACAGATTGTTTGAGATTAAAATTTTGTGTCAGATTTATGAGAACATTTAAATGGTGATCCATGTAACTGTACGTTTGTAATGCATACACATTTGTTATTCCCCTTTTGTTCGAACATCAAGTCAGTTGTGTGTAGTTATTTTTTCAACTTAAATTTCATATTTTCTGCCGTTAAACGCACAATCGCAAACAATTCGTTTCAATTTGCAGATACATATATGAACGAGTGAGAGATGGTAAATATTTTCAGCAAACACATAACGCAATGATTCATATCAAGATTCAGACCTAGACAAAAGCAAAATTTTTGTTGTGTTTGTGCCGCTGAACCTGAAATTATGCTCGACAAAGCCATGAACATTTGGTTTTGTTGACTTTCCATCTCTCGCAACTTCGTCTAACCATTGAAAGAATGAAAATGAACAAAACCGACAGTAAATAGAAAATACGATCACAAAAGCTACGCAATAAAAGAAGAGATTCATAAAAGACACTTTGAAAGCAGTTATTGAATATTACAAAAGAGTGCTTCAATCAAGTATAGTTTACGGTTACTAACTAAAATATTAAGAAGACCTATTCACTTCAACAACGTGAAAAAAGAAAAAATGAACAAGGTGGCCCAGCAAATGCTGGTGGACTATTCGTGGAAGCTAAGGCAAATTTCTACAAAATGCGAAAAAATGTTTGATATAAAGTTGATATAAGCATGTACTACATCCATAAGCGTCTTGAATTTTACGTTCTTATTCTATCCTATCATTAGGTACTGTTATAAGTAGTCATCCCTGCTTGTAGAACGTCAAACATTGTTGAGTGGGTTAGGGTCTGAATGGAAGTTCAGAGTAAAAGAAAAGCATGAAAAGCCGTGGTGTAATTGTACTAGCACTCAGACATAGGGCTAGACGGAGAAAAGAATATAAACATGAATACTTCTATAATAATTTTGTAGAGAAACGGGAGTTTTGGGGAATTTTTATTTCATATAAAATTTGCGCAGGTAAAAAATTAGTTACACTGACATCTTACTCATACGCCATGTCAGCATCTTTTGGATTTTTGCTTTAGTGGCAGAAGTGTTAGAATTTTTTGATGTTTTTAAGAATGTTCATATGAAGATACAAATTTTGGTGATAATCGTTGATTTTATAATATAAATTGTGTGATTATGACGAAACTAATTCAAGATTTGACTTACGCACACATATTTACAAATAATTAGCATTAATTTTTCAAGTAAAAACAATTCAAATTATATTAGCGTTAGTGACGTGATGAAGTTTAAGGTAAGTCTAGACAGAGTAAAATAATAATAATCATCCATCAATTATTATTTCTAAGAATAGTGACAATTAAGGACTTTTTAAAAGATAATATGTAATATATCAAAGCCACTTGCAACTCACAATCTTCAACTATTCATTTTTTCTTTTCTGATTTTTTTTTTGTTTTTAAGTTTTATTATTTAGATTTAGTAATTGTCTTCACTCGAGAAATGTGTGGAGTAAGCATTTGATTTAGCTTTAGTAATTCATTATTAATAGTTTAAAAATGATATTTTCAAATTGTTTATAGTTACGTATACGCACAGCAGTGTCGTGATCCTACAAGGACCGTGTATTCGTCGAAAATGCTAACATGATCGCAAAATAAAAGGAAAGCAAGTAATAACTGAGTCCACGGATGCGAACGTCTAATTGTTAACGGCTATTAAACTGTCACTCGATACAGTGGCGTCCGTTTATTCGCTATTGTCGGCATCGTGCTTTCAAAAGGATTCATGTGGTCCTAGACCAGTGCATATAGAATTAGCTTCCAGCTCAACCTCTATCATGGCATTGTTGAACTCTTTATTTCGGTAAAGAAAAAACAAACGTTCTCTTCAAATAGAAACCACAAACAATTATAACGTGCCTCTATATGTATACATCCGCTATTGCAATAAACATTCCGCATTCGCTAACAGGAGCGAAAAGTTTCCAGCATCACAACGAATGTGCATTCCCACCGCATCTGAGCGCACGAAATTACTGTTAGTCAAGATGAATGAGTCCACTGTGTGGTCGCAGGTTGTGAACTTCACGCTGACTACGGGTTTAGAGTTATGGCAAGATTCTAAGGATTATGTGGTGGTTATGAATTGGTTAGAGGTGATAAATGAAATGTTCGTCATTGTTGGTATGAATTTTTCTAAAATTTATCGCACAGTGTGAGATCGTGAAGTAAAATGCTTATGCTTAAAGTGTATGATTGTATGGAAGAAGAATATATGCTATAGTTTTGGTTAATTAGTAAGCTTCCGTGTTAGTTGTTAGTCGATGACATCGATTACTTCTCCATCGTAAGGTCTCATAGTTCATTTTATAATATGCAAGAGGTATTTACGGATACCTTGAAGTAAGTTTGCCCAGGCCACAAACACAACCGCAAATTCAATTATATAAGTATAAAAAAGTTAGTTGCTGAAAAAGAGTATGACTGGGAACAAGGATATGATACTCAGGTGATTTACCATTAGTTAAAATGAAAAAATGTGCCACATTTCACATTTTTCCATGAATTTTTAAAAACGTCTTCGCTCTTTACTAGGTTAGGTTTAGTTAGGTTAGTACGGAAGGCTGATGGCCACGCAAAAACCAGTATTGGTTCTTTCCATTATCAGATGGAATTCAGTTACGAAGTCCTTGAGAAGTAACCATCATTTATAGTGTCTGCGCTTGACACGATATTCAATAGACTCTGTGGCCACACTAGCGATACCTTTTCCAGTGTCTCATACCATACATAAATTTCTGATAAAAATTTCAATTTTTTAAGTCACTTTAAAGTGTAAACTTTCTTGCAAAAAAATATTTTTTTTGTTGGGAAGCCGCCATTTTGTCTAAAATCAAAATTTCGACTATTTCTTCGATCACCTTCTGGTTTTTTTATTTCAGATAATTTTGATCAAAGAAATCTTCCTCATCGCCAAACACCTTTTTGTGGAGGACTTTCAGGAGATCTTCTACAGGAACGACGGAACCCAATATTTTTATTAATAAAATGTGAATTCTTAGAATATATTAAATTCGCTTAATGTACATATATTTTACGTATATATTCAATAAAAACCTCTCCATAAAAAATTACCAAAAAAACACATTTTTTCGAATTTACAAGTGGATATAACCCCTTATGCCAAACAGCTTTTTCTATGTTGACTCTGAACCTTCTTTCTCAATTGCAAAGTGGCATTGTGTAGTTGTTGCTTGACAAACCCACCGAACTTACCCAAAGGTATGTAAATTCTCTTGCCACCAGTAGTCGCCCCGTCGATTTTGTCTCGCAATTTCCAGCGAAGAGGTCTTTAGGTGGCAGGTTTAGCACCAGTTCTAGGGTCAGTATTTTGGTAGTCCTTAAAGGTCCTTTAAAAACAACGCAGCTAGCCTCTGAACACTTTCCATTGTCATGTGGCGGGAGGATTTCCATCACACTGCTGTACCGTAGAGCAGAACTGGTATACAATAGTTGTGCATGGAATTTAATGGAAAAGTAGATGTACCAATGGTCAGAGAATGACTCGGCTACTATGTAAAATGAAATTGAATATGGTCTTTGATACTAGCTATATTCATTTCTGTTATACTCTTTTTGATTTATTCTACTTCTCGTAATTCTTATGATGCAAAATTTGCATTTAATGCACACACATACATATGTATATAGATAATTTAAGTGGCACTGTGCTCACGTACCTCAACGATTGAAGGGTAAACGGTGTTCCAGGCAAATGCAAGTACGTCACTTCGCTCTTTGCCGAAAAGTCAACCAACCGGTGCATGCAATTGCTGTACTAAAATAATTTATACTTTCATCCTATCCATATGTTGACTGAGTGTCAAAGTGCAAATGATGTTGACTGAATGCAAATAACTTTGTTAGATGGAATAATCTAAACAGTTTGCTGGGGCTACTTTGGAATAAGTCACAACTCGGAAGTAATGCGAGGAGGATTTTAATGTCAGCAAAAGTGATTTGCGGTTGCTAAGAGAAGTGAAGACGTTAAAGGGATATTATAAATAATGCGTAAATGCATTCAAATATTTCAATTTGTATTCAATTGTTAATCTCATGAGCTTCGATTGCAAATAAGATTTACTAAATTAATTCGTTCTAATATAACTTATGAACAAAAGCCAAGGAATTCCTACCTTACCTTCATGGTCAACAAATACCCAAATACCCAAATACTTCTGTGCCTTGTGTATGATTAAATATAAATGTTACGGATACGCAGCGTACGTTTCGGAAAGGCAATTGCAAGCAAAGCTGATGAACTGATAAGAATGAAGTAAATTATTTAGAAGTAACTTTATATACATACAATGTGGTTACTTTTTTAGCTTCTGAATGTACTTTTAATTTTTTTTTAGCTCAACAGATAATCAGTACTACAGCCTTGCTTTAAGAGGCCATTAGCAGCTTTGTTCCAACGTTTGAACTCTTGTGTACTTTAATAACAACCTTCGTGCAGGAAAAGGTGTAACATATGGCTTAGAATTCGGAAAAGGCGATTTAAAGGTTGGCCTTACGAGTTTAAGCTTCATTAATTTCATTCATGTTTACCTCCAGTCCGTTAATTAACGCCCCACGCTACCGGATTTCACTGATGAAAGTATTAAAAAATTGAAGGATATGGCGCTAGAAAATCGTCAGGTAAGTGTTACAGAGATGGCAAGAGATTTTGGAGGGTATTTTGGAAATTATTGCTCGACTCGTTCCAATAAATCTGAAGTTTTTACGCATCGAGCCGCAATTATGACCGAATTTAAAACCAACAAGTAAGGAAGGGCTAATTTCGGGTGTCACCGAACATTTTATACTCTCGCATGATAAAGTGATAATCGAGATTTCATTATCCGTCATTTACATATTTTTCAACTACCGTATTTGTGTAAAGTTTTATTCCGCTATCACCATTGGTTCCTAATGTATATATTATACATAGAAGGCATCAGATGGAATTCAAAATAGCGTTATGTTGGTAGAAGGCGTGGTTGTGAACCGATTTCACCCATATTTCGTACATGTCATCAGGGTGTTAAGAAAATATTATATACCGAATTTCATTGAAATCGGTCTAGTAGTTCCTGAGATATGGTTTTTGGTCCATAAGTGGGCGACGCCACGCCCGTTTTCAATTAAAAAAAAAAACCTGAGTGCAGCTTCCTTCAGCCATTTCTTCCGTAAAATTTAGTGTTTCTGACGTTTTTTGTTCGTCGGTGAACGCACTTTTAGTGATTTTCAACATAACCTTTGTATGGGAGGTGGGCGCGGTTATTACCCGATTTCTACCATTTTTAAACTGTTTATGGAGATGCGTGAAGGAAACGACTCTGTAGAGTTTGGTTGACATAGCTATAGTAGTTTCCGAGATATGTACAAAAAACTTAGTAGGGGCCGGGGCCACGCCCACTTTTCCAAAAAATTACGCCCAAATATGCCCCTCCCTAAAGCGATCCTTTGTGCAAATTTCACTTTAATATCTTTATTTATAGCTTAGTTATCACACTTTATAGGTTTTCGGTTTCCGCCATTTTGTGGGCGTAACAGTGGCCCGATTTTGCCCATCTTCGAACTTAACCTTCTTATGGAGCTGAGAAATACGTGTACCAAGTTTCATCATGATATCTCAATTTTTACTCAAGTTACAGCTTGCATGGATGGACGGACGGACAGACAGACATCCGGATTTCAACTCTACTCGTCACCCTGATCACTTTGGTATACATAACCCTATATTTTTAGTTTTAGGACTTACAAACAAGCGTTATGTGAACAAAACTATAATACTATCCTTAGCAACTTTGTTGCGAGAGTATAAAAAACACAATGAATACCATTGATCCACCACCGTATCCACCAAATTTAGCTCCGTGTTGTTTTTTCTTGTTTCTCAATATGAAATTGCGGCTTTCTGGAACCAGTTTTCAGTCGAAGGCCATCCCAAAGAGCGCTTATGAAAAGTGTTTCGAGGATTAGAAAAATCGCTGACATGTGTATTAATTAGTGGGGATTACTCGTACTATGAAAGCGACAAAATAAATATTGATGAATCATTAGAATAACAATTTACATATTTTTTCCGACATTTTTCTTAATTCGTATTTGACGTTAAAACTTTTTCAATTCTCAGAGTGTTGATACCAAATGATAATTGTGGGTTATATGCAAATAACTTTTCAACATATTTACATACACTGCAAGCAAGTAAGCAATTTTTTTAACAACAGTATTATTTGTATAATATTTTTGTTTCTAAATCAAATCCTTGATTCTACACATTTTTGTTGAAGTCTTCAAAAATAAAAGGATTTTTAAACAAAACTTTTGCTATTAGAGTTTAATTTTAACGTAAGTTTCAATAAAATGAATGAAATAACAGTAAAAATAAATGATTTATTGGATAATAGCATCATTTACTTCAAACTATGTAGCGTTTCTAATTAGCTGTCAGCAGCTGTATATCTGCAGTCCGGTTGTTCTCTGGAATATCGCAGTTGCAAGTGTAGTAAAAGCAAGAGGAAGCGCAAAAGCCGTAATGGCAAGAAGAAGAAGTAGTATAAACGGTTATCAGCTGTCAGAGGATAAAAATAGTAAGTGAAAAGTACCGCTAATTAAAGATGAGTGTGACACTTATTGTTTTTGTTGGAGTAGCCGACAGTGCAACGTTGAGGTAGACGGATAATATTTCTTACATTTGAGCGTAAATTAAGCTTCTCGGAAACGTGCAGTGGAAAGTCAGGCTGACATGTAAAACTTCGTACACTTTTGTTTATCTACATAAATAAAAATTAATCGCAAAAATGTATGTACGCGCATAACTTTTATACGACTGAACCAAGTTTGATAATTCGTTTTTTAAAATGTTCGTTAAGGTTCAAGGTTGGTTTTTACGGAGAGAAAAATTCGAATAATTGCCGGAAAACCCCTAAACACAGCCCTTTTCTTTTTCCCCATAGAAACGAATGAATGTTTGTTTGTTAGTAACGCTAAGAGAACGGCTGAACCAATCTTTATGAAATTTTCAGAGGTTGTGTATCAAGGATGGTTTAGAAATAAAAAAAACCGTATGGTTTTCGTGAAGAAAAGTCGGAAAATTAGAAAATTCCAAAAAGTAACTTTTTTCATACAAACATTTTTTTTTTTAATTTTTTTATTTTGTTTTTCAATTATTTGAATCGTTCAAATTTGTCATTTGCTTTCTTTATTCCAGTTATTCAAAAAAAAAAATTATTGAAAATTATTCAGTGAAAGCGTTATGAGTGTTTCACACAAAGTGATCAATTACAGATTGAAATTTGTTACGATGCCACGAAGAGATCGCCCTAATATAGGTCGTCGTTTTTTTGCCATCAGCATCCATTGGCAGCCCAAGGCACATTACCGAGTACTCCCATGATGCGATGACATACGTGCGGAACTATGGATCGCGGTCAATCAGCAAGCGATCGTCACGATGTCACAGCACGTCTTTTCAAAAACCAGCTACGATGTTTGATGGACTTTATCTTGAAGCAACGTACATATGGCAAAAGAGAGGTTTGCCGCACGCACACATTCCTATTTGGATGCTGATTACACCAGATCAAATTGATGAAATCATTTCTGCGGAAATTCCTGATCCAGAGAAAGGCCCAGTATTATACGAAGTGTTGGAAACCAATATGGTTCATGGACCTTGCGGACACTACAATCCCTTTTCGGTTTATATGTCTGACAATAAATGCACGAAACACTATCCAGGTGCTTTTCTTTCGGAAACAAAAACTGGAAATGATGGATATCCACTCTATCGTCGAAGCTCATCAGACGACCATACAACTTAGAGTAGTGAATATCGAAGTTGACAACATATGGACCGTACTATATTCTCCACTGTTGTCGAATTCACATTCAAAACTCATATCAATGTTTAGTATTGCAGTTTGGTGTAATCGATAAAATACGTTTGTAAGTACGTCACCAAAGGAACCAATATGGCGGTTATTGGTCTTGAACGATACGATCGATAAGTGAAATGCAATAAAGCGCTTTGTAGGATATTTACTTTTGCAATTCATGAACGTTTTCCGACTGTCGTGCGTCTTGCAGTTAATTTGGAGAATGGTCAAAGGGTGTATTTCAACCCAGAGAATACAGAACAGTCAGTGGAAACACCGCCAGTAAAAAAATTAATATTGACGACTTTTTTCCCAACTTGCGTCTGTGATTCATTTGTCCTATTCAGAAATTCGTTGATATGATACATACAATTATAATTGCTGGAACATGATAATCACTGGAATGAAGTTCGCACACTTTCCGCTATGATCAGCCTTCAAATTCGCGTCAGTTATGGGATACGACCAAAAATTACATTGCCGAAGACATTTTACAACGTATACGCTAAGAATTGGAAATGGGTCAAAACCGGTAGATATTTCCCGTGGTTTGATATCAATTTTATATGCCGTTTATCAATTCACGAAAGATGGACTCATCAGGAATGTTTATACGAACATTGGACAAATTATCGTTAGTATGATTCCTTAAATGCATGCGCAATGTTAGCTGGCAAAAATACCGATGTTGTTGACTTAAACTGGAAGATTCAAAGTCAAATTCCGGGAGACTTGCGTTCATACAAATCGATCGATCGTCTTGGCAATGAAGACAGCACCGTGAATTATCCAGTGGAATTTCGGAATAAATTCTTTGAAGAAGCTTGGTATGCCACCGCATCATTTGTGTCTCAAAGTGTGATCTGTCGTTATTATGTTTCGCAATATGACTGTGACGCACCTATCAAATACATGGGACAGAATGTTTGATTCTACGGATTTATTTTGAGTTCTAACGATTTGCCATTTCAGTTCAAACGTATTCCGTTTCCAGGGAGAATTGCATTTGAAATGACAATCGACAGGACACAAGGATAGTCGCTAGAAGTGTGTGGCATAAATTTGGAAATGCTATGTTTTTCACACGACCGTGGCGTGCTCACGAGTTGGAAAACCATCTTTTCGGTACACCGGAACAGAAACCAAAAATTGTTGTTTATCAAGCTGCGTTACATTGAAAAAAAATGTAGAAAAATCTCAAATAAATGATAATCAACACAATATGAATTTTTGTCTTTTCAATTCAAAAGACATAATTTCGCGCAGGACAACGGCTACGGGGTCAGCTAGTTTTAAATAAATTATTTAAAAATTGGGACTTTTTCTGTGTTTTAAACGAAGAAGAAATTCTCTTTCTCTGGTAGATTATGATTTCCGGATAAGGTTGTTGGTTTCGTATAGTAAAATGAATTTCTACTAGACAAATGGTTTTCTTCTTCAACAAAATTTTTTTTTTTTGAATTCTACCAACAAAAATTTTTAAAGAAAATATTTTCCTACTTCTTGCGAAATTTCTTTCTATTTTTTAAGATATGATTTTTCAAAAATATTACAAAAATTTATCTGAATAGCATGCAATTGATCTTTGCGAGACATTTCTTTGCTTTCACTGTTTGGCAGAGTCTACTGCTACAAATAGCCATTTAATGCCACGTTTTACAAAAAAAACTCCAATCTTTCGTACACAGTTGAGGCACGTTTGTAATTCGTATTTCATTTCACTCTGATCGTTACACTGTTTATAAATATTGCATTACCATGTATATACAAGTGTACAAAGTTCTCGATTGGCGCTGATGTTACATAAAAAACTCTGCTCTCAACTTCTAACTCCCTTACAAAATGAATAAAAACAAACAGCGAACCAATATTTGTAAACAACAGCACATATAAAAGCAGATCTTTTATAAACTTCCTCACTAAAGTGCCAACAAACTGCAATTTTTCTCAAGAGGAAGCATCGACGAGTAAACAAAAAAGGGAATAACCATAAGAGAGCAATTGAAGAAAAGTACGACAGAATTGAAAAAATATAAAAATAAAGCGAAAAACGCAGTTCAAATATCCAATTGACATGGCAGGCAAACTTTGATAATTTCATTTTGGTTATTGCGTTCTCTATTGTGCAATGCAACATATTTTGAAAATTGTAAGGCCCATGAGCTTACTGACAGGTTGAGTTTGTTGTCTGTTATGGATGAAGTTCACATAGCGGTAAGGATCTCTGTGGGGATTGGCATTTACTTCTGGCCAAATATACATTGTAGGGTTTAAATGTAAATTTGATGTGTTGGAGGCATATAATATTTTTTAATTATTTAATTATATTTTGATTATAACTATTTCTACTACTTTATAATATTAGATTATTTAAGTTATGCTGTTTCGCCTAGTATAATCTAGTATTATAAAGTAGCAGAAATAGTTATAATCAAAATATACTTATACACGAAGTTAAATCCAAGGTCACTGTATAAAACTGCCCTAAATAATTAGGCGAAATAGCATAACTTAAATAATCAAATAAGTCTAAGATCACCATTCAAACATAGAAAGCATACCCCGTGTGCATTTTGTGCATTTTAAATGCTCTATTCCAACAAAATAGGCTGAATGAAATTACAATGAAATGAGACAAAAGCAAAATAAAGTAGAAATAAAAGTAAGATAATAATTCAAACAAATAAAACGCACATACAGTATGTCAGCGATATGCCAAAAAAGCAGAATGCGCTTCTCAGTATAGTTCTGTTTACTCGAAAGCTTCTTGAAAATGCAATGCGCTTTCAAGTGTTTGTGGAGGAATAACAACTTGAGGCATACATCCAGGCGCTTGCTTGCAAACTGCAAGTGTTTGCTAATTACTTTTAGTCACACAACTTTACTACGTATAAGTGCATTGAAGGGTTGAGTTTCAGATCGAAAAAGAAAATAATGTGAAATGGTGTAAGTAGTTGGTTAGCTGCATGCGTGTCAAGGTGAAAGCAATGTGCCATTGAATGAGGAAAGTTTAATTTATTCAATTCATGATTCGTTCGTAAGTATTTGCACCGATCGCATTAGAGTTGTGTACGGTAGCTAGCGGAAACCTTAGGTTGTGAGCATCTTTGCAGCTTTAATGAATCTTAAAGTGGTTTTCGTTAAGAGTTTAAATCAGAGGTAAGCAATGTTAAATGGATTTTCCAACTATTTTTATGTTAAATGTTAACGTTTAAGATAAGTATACACAAAAAGAACGAGATACATTAGAAGAAAAAAATATTTGGACAATTTTAATTTATTTTGTATTTCTGTGTCACGCATCTAAAAAGATATCAGAATATACCGGATTTATTATTACGTTACTGCATATCACAGGAATAGCATTTTTTCTTTATTTTCTCGTCGTTTAGAAAAGTTAATTATACTAATTGATAGCCATTAACTCGACCTTTGAGTTTATGAACCGCAAACACCACACACACACAAACACAAATATTCATAAGGTTCTCCATTGGGGTTTTCTTTATTATTAAAATGAGTTTGAGAGAAAATGAAATTGACACGGTGTGTGAATTTGCACAAGGCGGAAATAATAATTAAATTAAACGGGAAAACAAGGTCAGTGGTGCGGCGCTGTGTATGTGGCTGAAAATGTATATGTGTGCGCCTTACTTAAAGGTCACACATAATACGCGGGCCAATTTTCGTTATTGCGACTCTAGCTGTTATCATCAGGGCTATTAAATATTTATCAGCCAGAGCTTTGGTGTGGGATGTTGTTTATTTTGTGCTGAAATTAATTTAGGTTAAGGGGTGTTATGTGAATACTTTGTTGTGCGTTTAAAGTTTACAAGCAACTTTGAGGTCTATATAATATATATCTAAATACAAATACTGCAAGTGTTGCCACCTTCAATATATGTAGATTTTCGTGTCACTGAAGAAGTATTTTTAAGTGTTGTTCTATGTGAAGGTGTGCTGAATTTGAACGATGGCACTGTGTCCCATAAGTGTCAAAACCATATATCTGTAACTGCACAAGCAAACAGTGCTACAATAAGTAAATAGATTCCGCATGGAAATACGATTTGAAAAATCAAGCATAAAACGAAAGGAAAATTGTGAAATGTTTGTATGTAGTACTACCTTTACAAATAGCAAATGTATTAGGGTTGAGATGAAGCACCACTGCTGTCACTCTGCAATTGAATTCAAATAGATTTACGTCGCTTGCCATTTTTACTTTCGGAAAAGTGAGTTTTTACGAGCACTTTTCATCACTTGCCCTCTCTATAATATTTTATTGTTATCGACTGAGATTTTATGGCACGCTTATGAGCAATTTACAGTAATTGCCTTTTACTCGAGCTGAAGTTGCTTTCGTTCATACTACTTGAATTTTATTTGCATTGGCGATCTAAATAAAATTTTATAAAAAAGCAATTTGTTTAAAAAATATTCATCTGTTCGATTTAAAATTTCATTAACAATTTTTCCTTGACAGAAAAGCAAGAGGAGGTTAGGCGGCGCCTGTTGCCGAGCGAGCAGTAGTCTTTTAAGTCTTCTTGAAAACTATTGTTTACTTTAAAGTATGCCGAGGAGGTGTGCTCTAATAAATTTCGGAAGACGGGGAAAATTTTTAAGCTTATATCTTAAGTAGAAACCCTGTAGTTTACTAAGAAAAATAATTCAAAGCTCGACCTCGCGTTTTTTTAATGATTCATTGTTTTCCCGATTACATTAACTAAATTAATTTTTATATCATTAATATTAAATACATACTATGCTGTCCAGAATCCATACAAAATATTTTCCAGAACTCACTTCTCGCAACACAAACAACCACTTGCAATTGCGAGAACAATAGAGATCTTCGTGAATAAGCACGTGCGTTCTGAACGAATTCTATCGGGTGATTTTTTAAGAACTTGATAACTTTTTTTAAAAAAAAAAACGCATAAAATTTGCAAAATCTCATCGGTTCTTTATTTGAAACGTTAGATTGGATGTTAGAAGATGCTAACAAACTTTTTGTTGCCAAAAATGGAAGAACTGAACTTGGTTGACATGTGGTTTCAACAAGATGGCGCTACATGCCACACAGCTCGCGATTCTATGGCCATTTTGAGGGAAAACTTCGGAGAACATTCATCTCAAGAAATGGACCCGTAAGTTGTACACCAAGATCATGCGATTTAACGCCTTTGGAGCTATTTTTGTGGGGCTGCGTCAAGTCTAAAGTCTACAGAAATAAGCCAGCAACTATTCCAGCTTTGGAAGACAACATTTCCGAAGAAATTCGGGCTATTCAAGCCGAAATGCTCGAAAAAGTTACCAAAATTGGACTTTCCGAATGGACCACCTAAGACGCAAGCCGCGGTCAACATTTAAATGAAATTATCTTCAAAAAAGTAAATGTCATGAACCAATCTAACGTTTCAAATAAAGAACCGATGAGATTTTGCAAATTTTATGCGTTTTTTAAAAAGTTATCAAGCTCTTAAAAAATCACCCGATAGATTCCGATTACTTGTGTGGCAATATAGCGGGCTGTAAGTCATTCATTTAATCGATTCATTAACGGTTACTTAGGTACTAAAAAATCAATTTATCAAGTAGCATCGCTGAATTTTGTAATTTACACTTTTGTCCGGTTTTTTGAAGGAAAATGCTCCTATGTACGTCGGCAGGGAGTAAGTAACAAAAGCGATTGATATGATGAGCTGCGACAGCAGTCTCTTAAATTTTGATCTAGACAATAATGAAAAAGGCAGCCGCAGTCTGTTGCTATAAATGTAGTATAAAATAACGGCAGTTAGTTTAAGTTTACAGGTATTTAAATGCGTCGCAGTACTTGTGGAAAGTTTGCTTACAACAGCTTCACAACCCCCTTGTTGCATATTTAACATAATGAAACTCGTATTTGTGATTGATGGAAGCCAAATAAATATATAAGTCACCCTTTCAAAGATAAAAACTTAGTTTTATCCATTAATATACCGTCATATTTTTATTTAACTCTGCTTTCCATCACAACTTTGCCAAGGTTTTCCAGAAAATAATATTTATTCCAATGTCGTTGAAATTTTTTTATTTTGAACAGGGTTTATTAAACATGTCCATACCCCACGAAGAAATTGTATTAATTGTAAAGCAATAAATTGTAACTTGTTAGAAGCTTAGAAGCATTTATATGATTTTTATTTCCCATCAAAACCCTGTTATGAAATAATATATTTTTACTGTTCATATCAAGCCCCTAATACTCTGACACTTGAAATGAAATTTAGATTAATAAGTAAAAAAAAAAAAACTCAAGCATCTAAAACCCTTCCGAACGCCTTTTGAAGTACATGAAGCGGGAATAATTACATTTTATTTACCCTATAGATGTGTGTGTATAAGTATGATCGCGTTGAAGAGTAAGCGTGCTCATAACGAAGCTTATCTTAAAATAGCTAACGGTTGCCACTGCGGTATAGTTTTGCCTTTGGGTTGCTGTGACATGGCGTATAAGTAACCTTTATGGCAGGCAAGCAAACAGGTATTTTTTATTACATTTTTAAGTAGCATAACAGTTTACTCGTGTTAGATCTAACACACGTCATAATTCACATATGTATATATTCTTACAGGGACACATATCTGTTAACATATTAGTTCAAAGTGATATAATGATATAATGTAGTTTTGTAATTACGTATATAATTCAGAGGTTATGATAGTCCAACTGCCTAACCAAATTTTCATAAAAATGCCGTCCTCTCAGTTTCACGAATTGTGCCATGCTTATTTAAAGAGTTCTTTAATGGATGTATATAAGAGTAATTGCAAGTTATCATATGCGAAAGTGCGCAGTCGTCAACTCTCTCGTACGCTCTCTGCTGTTTTTCTGCTCGGATAAAAGATGTTTATGGAACTAACCTAGGTAAACGCATACGATGAAGTGTAACTCAAATTCTCAGCTTGGCGCCGAATAAACCAAAACAATCGAGTGCAGCATGGAGCACGTGTTCACAGTTATTTGGATATTTTATATGAAGGCGACCTTCACATCACGTGATGACGGTTTCGTGGTTGTTTGAGTGAGTACATGTACAAGCGCTTACAGTTGTTTGGCACTTGCTACTAAGCACTCGCTAAAAACACACATGCCACATTGCCAATTAAGTGCCGTCTGGAAAAATGGAATTATCTCGTGAACATTTTCGTGCGCTCATTTTTCACAACTTTCGACAAGGATTATCACGACAAGAGTGCATCGATGAACTAAAATCTTCGTATGGCTATGAAGCACCATCCTATAGCACTGTGGAAAACTGGTAAAACGAATTCAATCGTGGCCGACGCTCGCTCAAAGACGAATTCCGTGAAGGTCGTCCAAAAACAGTCGTTGTGCCAGAAAACATCGATGCCGTCATGTAACATACCTTCAGATAGAGGCATGTCTATGCATTTCTCCCGCCAGCTTACATTCGATATTGCATGAACACCTGGCCGTAAAAAAGGTTTGTTCTCGTTGGATCCCGCACAATTTGACAATCGCTCAAAAAAAGGCTCGTGTGGATTGGTGTAAGGAAATGCTGAAAAAATACGATCGCGGTGCTTCAAACGACGTTTATAAGATCGTCACAGGTGACGAATCATGGATCTATGCGTCGTTTGCCCAAAGCAATTAAAAAAAAATGATGAAATGAACAAAATCTGGCAATATTTTCAAATATATAAAAAATGACAGAATTTACAGAGTTAGCTACCAGGAAATTGAAACAAACAGAGAGTTTCTGAACTCAACGAAATAACTACCAACTTAGTATGCTAGAAATCTCCTAGCAACTGCAATGCGTCAGTAATTTTCAGCTTTTATTTTAATGCTGTATTAAACTTGACAGCACCCTAAAACCTCGTCAGTAAAATAGAGAATAAACAAAAACCCAAAAGTGAAACGGTGTTGAAAGCGTGAGAAGAAGAGAGAGAAGAAGTCGAATAAAAAATGACTATTATTGGCGTAGATATCGCTTAAGCGGTTACAGCCGAGTTATGGATATTATTATTTCATTTAAGCGAATAAGACGAATAAAAAGTTATACTATATTTGCCTATTATTTACTGTAATATTTGCCGATGTAACTCAGATAAATGCATATTGTAAAAAATTAAAAATATTATTTATTAAAAATACCTTTCCTTACATTTTTGGTCGGCATGAACATCATTTAAACTCATCAATTAAAAGCTATGACACTTGGTCAGTTAAGAAACAAACAAACTCGACCAAAAGTTCTTAATATAGTATATAGCTACAGTTATGCTAAAAAATATAACATAATGTATTGCTTTACACTCCTTCAAAAACAAATTTTTTTTTGCAAACAAATTTATGATTCGTTAGATGTGCTGGAAAATTGTTACTGTTTAACAAGGACAATATGGCATACGCGCAACATACAAAACAAGTTAAGCCACCCGCACACAGATACGCCTAAAATTGCATATGCAAATGAGTTTAAGCAATAAACATAATAATAATTTAAACAATAACTATGATCGCGAAAGCACAATAACTTACATTAAGACTGTGAAAACATTGATTTTCGTGTGTTTTCGGCACAAAACGGTATTAACAGATGCAGATTTTAAAACAACAATAACCATAAATGGACTGAAAACCTTCCACAATCGATATGAAACTTCCCATATAATTTCATTCACTTGCTTCTGGTTGAATTTAAACAAATTGGCAACACAAAAATGCCCTGCCACTCATAAATATTTGCTAAAATCAGTTTCGAATTTACATTTCATAACAATGCGAAATTCCAAACCGCAATGCAATATTTTCTTCATATTTTTTAGCAGTTTCCCGACCAATTTATATCACAACCAGAAATCTGCGTGACTAAAATCGAATTATCGCTGCGGTAAAGCGGCTACATCACTCGGCCGAATGGAAATCACTGGCGGCTTATAAGCTGTGCTGCAAATCGAGAGATTAAACAGAGCGCTTTTGGGAAATGCAATAACACACTTTTCAATGAACAGCTTATTGATTCATTTATACATTTTGGCAACTCATAAAATGCAAGCAAATATGTTTTGTATATATGTAGATTTGTTTGATGTGAGTGTAAGCATTACAAATGGCGCAAAAATAACCTTCCGATGTTTTTTGGTTGTAATTTTTTTAAAAAATGAAAAACTTTGATTCTGCTTTTGGATTATTTTTATTTGGTCCTTTAAATTTTTTTACATCAAGTCAAGAATATGATACATTGATTGTCATTTGAGCCCTTTTTATGGCAACTTCCATCACTTTGGCCAGAACTTCTGGCGATAGGTCCTCACATTCTTAACGGATATTGTCTTTAAGAGCTGCAAGAGTCTGAGGCTTGTTGACATAAATCCGCGACTTCAAAAAGTCCCACAAAAAGAAGTCTGGAGCGGTCAAATCACGTCATCTTGCTGGCCAGTGCACATCGCCAAAACGGGAGATTAGGCGCCCGGGAAATGCATCCTTCAGCATATCGGTTGTGGCACGTGCAGTGTGTGCCGTTGCGCCGTCCTGTTGGAACCACATATTTTCCAATCCCAATTCATTAAGTTGCGGCAAAAAGAACTCGTTGATCATTGCTCTGTAGCGATCACCACTCACAGTAACCGTTTGGCCCGCGACGTCTTCGAAGAGAAAAAGCCCGATGACTCCTCTAGCGAAAACAGCACACCATACAGTGATTTTGAGCAGGTGTAATGGCTCTTCGTGGGTTACACGCGGATTTTCAGTGCCCCAGAAGCATAAATTTTGCTTATTTACATACGCGCTAAGACGGAAATGGGCCTCATCATTCATGATTATTTTTGATGAAAAATCATCTTGAGCGTATGTTAGACGCCATTGGCCGTCAGCGGCTAATAGCAGATGCACCGTCTGGACTTTGTATGGAAACATCTTCAAATCTATTACCAAAATGCGCTGTAAACACCGTCCACTGATACCCATTTGCGTGGCACTTCGTCTGGTCGATGTCGACGGCGCTTCCATGACATCCTCGGCAACAGCTGCAATATTCTCTCCAGAACAGCTACTCCGGGGTCTGCCACGCCTGGCAGCATCTCGTGTTGTGCCAGTCTCTTCTTGGCGAGCGGCGAAACATCACAGTGTTTCACCAGTAGGCGTGGGACGGCCAGGAAATCTCCGACGAAATTCACGTTTTGCCAAAGTCAGCGACCGATTATTGGTCAAATAAATAGTCACCAATAACCCGCGTTCTGGAGCAATGTAGCGTACCATTGTTTATTTACTTGTATTTCGCATGTGCTTACTACACAAATATAAAAACAGAACTGACATTAGAGGTCAATTGCAAAATTTATAGCATTCTGGTAGGAGGATTACTTTTGCGCAGATATTGTTATACAAAGTATATTGTTTTATTGAGGAACTCAATAAGTAGATAAATTTTCAGTGAAACCGAGAATAGAGAATTATTTTATTTGCTCATTTATATATATTTACTTTCGCTCGCTCAATTGTAGGTCAAAGGATAAGGGGGTTTAATTGGATGCCGAATTTAGTACGAAACATACACCAATGAATTTACTATATACTGTTGATAGATAGAATGCATAGAATGAATTCAGATTGTCTCAGATGTTAATGTATCTGCTAATATTGACTTTTATATGGGGCTTAAAAGAAACAATTTTTATACTCTCGCAACAATGTTGCTAAGGAGAGTATTATATGTAGTTTTGTTCACATAACGGTTGTTTGTAAGTCCTAAAACTAAAAGAGTCAGATATAGGGTTATATATACCAAAGTGATCAGGGTGACGAGTAGAGTCGAAATCCGGATGTCTGTCTGTCCGTCCGTCCGTCTGTCCGTCCGTCCGTCCGTACAAGCTGTAACTTGAGTAAAAATTGAGATATCATGATGAAACTTGGTACACGTATTCCTTGGCTCCATAAGAAGGTTAAGTTCGAAGATGGGCAAAATCGGCCAACTGCCACGCCCACAAAATGGCGGAAACCGAAAACCTATAAAGTGTCATAACTAAGCCATAAATAAAGATATTAAAGTGAAATTTGGCACAAAGGATCGCATTAGGGAGGGGCATATTTGGACGCAATTGTTTTGGAAAAGTGGGAGTGGCCCCGCCCCCCACTAAGTTTTTTGTACATATCTCGGAAACTACTATAGCTATGTCAACCAAACTCCATAGAGTCGTTTCCTTCAGGCATTTCCATATACAGTTCAAAAACGGAAGAAATCGGATAATAACCACGCCCACCTCTCATACAGAGGTTATGTTGAAAATCACTAAAAGTGCGTTAACCGACTAACAAAAAACGTCAGAAACACTAAACTTTACGAAAGAAATGGCAGAAGGAAGCTGCACCCAGGCGTTTTTTAAAAATTGAAAATGGGCGTGGCGTCGCCCACTTATGGACCAAAAACCATATCTCAGAAACAACTTGACCGATTTCAATGAAATTCAGTATATAATGTTTTCTTACCACTCTGATGACATGTACGATTCTTCCAATATAACGCTATTTTGAATTCCATCTGATGCCTTCTCTGTATAATATCTAGTACATTAGGAACCAATGATGATAGCGGAATAAAACTTTACAAAAATACGGTATTTGAAAAATATGTAAATGACGTATAAAGAAATCTCGATTATCACTTTACCATGCGAGAGTATAAAATGTTCGGTGACACCCGAACTTAGCCCTTCCTTACTTGTTTATCATAGAACTGGTAAGCTGTAATAAAAGTAAAACAATAAAACCGCAAAAACAATCTTGAATGTTATGAAAATATAAAATATAATTACAGTAATATAACGCCATAAAGAAGATTAAAATCAAATTTAACAATAGCAAAAAAAAAAAACCCACAGCGTTTGCGTGATCACATAAGCGTTTACACAGTACTCGTGTATCTCTCATTTGCTTATGTCATTATACACGTGGTTGCGACAAATGAGCTACACTCGAACTTAAACTGAGTTGAGCGCGGCTGAGCCGACTTAACTGGCGTATCTGGTGACTGTAATTGCAGTTGCTGTAATACTGGCAATCGCAGTTGCATGGCGCAATGGCGTAAGCTCTACGTCACGCCACACATTTCTTAAGCACCTGGATATACAGGAACATGCGTACACTTGTGCGTTTGGTAAACGCGTATATGTGTTTGCTAGCGAGTACCTGAAACATTTGTTTTTTGAGTTAAGGTGCTGTTTGAAAATAGTTTGAAAGAAAAAACGAAAATAAAAGTTGAACCACCTAACGTCTAAAGGAGAAGTCGAATCAGTTTTCTTACCAAGGAAAATGTATGTCTATTATAGAAGATCAATCAACTCTATTGCAATCAATTATTTACGAAAGATATGATAATCTCGAGCTGTCACTATTATTTTCAACCATGTAAGTTAAGTATGTATAGTGCGTTTTGAGACATTCAGCTAATCTTTGTGAGCTCACTCAGCTGTGGGTGAAAAATTGCTTTTTAAGACATAACTTTGCTCCTTTGGTCGTATTTGATAACAGATGTAGGAACTTATGATTTTCCACAGTTCACCTTTTATCGTGTCTGCCCTTTAATGCACAACCGGAAACAACTCCTCTCAACACATACACATATTAGCACTAATGAAAGAAGGCTTATTTTCGCAGTGAACACATAAAGCAATGACATCAATCGTCCGGGCCTAGATAAAGGCAAAAACGGAATGATGGAGCTAAGGCGAACAGTAATTTTGTGGTTGTGCTGATGACATTTAAGTTGGGCTAAAAGAAGTCGTGCACAGTTGCTTTTGTTGACATTTCATTTCATCCAACTTGGTCACCATTAAAGTCATGAACGCGAAAAAACTAAAGATAAATATAAAGTGCTTTCAAACGAACTGCAAAAGGAAAAGAAAATAAAAATATATGCAATTGAGGGTATTCTGGAAGTTATTACACCGCAGAATTGAAAAATTGAAGAATATTCAAATATCAGATACAATTCATGGTTTGTAAATAAATAAATAATGCCCTTCAGTTGCGCAAAACCGACAAACATAAGTAAAAAAGAAAGATTCAATGAAACTAAAATTCTTTAAAGATTTATGATCTCCTTTAAGTTAGTGGCTTATATCTTTTGTTCACTTTTTATTGTCTAAGTGGTCAGATCAAACGAAAATTCAAGCGAAAAGCCACATAAAGCCGCCAAGTGATTAGGTGAGCTTTTGCGAGGCTGCTGAAATGGAAGCTGAACACTAGAGAAACGCCAATAAAATAAAATTAAAAACGCAGCGGGTGCTCTGCTGTTTACACAAAGGAATGTACATTTATATGTGTTTGTGACATGCAAATGTGTAAATGTAAAACACTGAGGAACTGTTATTTGAGGGGAGAGCAGTCAGTACCCTGCGCGTAAATTATTAATTATATTAATTTTAATTACATAATATTATTGCTTAAAATTTTTCTGAAATATTAAAACATAAGTTTTCGGCCCGAAATTTCTGGTTCGCGGTAGTTTACTCTCAAATGTATTCCAGAGGTAGAGTGGTCACCGCAAAACGTCTTTTTTGAAAGAAGCCCCCGCAGATCAGCTGTAGTTTCTTCCTAAATAAATATGTTTACAAATACTAAGTCTTAAATACAGTTAAAATTTAGATCAATAAACTTAAAAGCTTTCACAGAAAAAAATCTGGAATTTCGCTTTTTCGCCTTCTAACTGTCTAAAACCTCTTAAGTTAGCTACATAAATATGTATGCACGTATGTCTACACCAAACTCAACTCAAAACTTGAAGAACTATTTCCTACTCTAATTGTAACCCTTGAGGGATTGCAAAGTAGCTGATGAATTGCATGAACACGGCTAAGTGCTTGATACTCTGGTGATCCAAACTTCATGAAGGTGAAAGTTTGCGCTCGGCTTCTTCAAGCGCAGTGGCTACAACCTTTTTTCCTTGATTTGATCTCTTTTTTAAGTTTTATATGCATTGCTCATTCCTACAGTTAACACCATATACATATACATATGTATATTATATATATATGCAATTACTTGCTGTCATTGCGAACCAATCAAAAATTGATATCTTTGGCAGCGATGAATGGAAGAGAAATGCTCAAGTGCAGAGAGATTGAACGAAAGGAAAAATACAAATATTATGGTTAAGTTGGTTTTTTAATATGTGGAAGCTCAGAAAAAGTGTGTCAGTGGGTTTTTCAATATTTCGCTTACACACTTTAGCCTTCGTAAATGACTAAGGTTTGAATGTCGTTGACTGAATAAATATGGAAATGCGAATCGGCAGGGATGAAGATGGCGTATAGTTTATGACAAAGTTACACTGAATGGTTTTGCAACATTAAACAATAAAGGTGTTCAATTTAGACAACCCTTGAAATTGAAAATCTCTCTACCAAATCCTTTGTATGTATATACATATACAGCTCATTAATGTGGGAACACTGTTCATGACATGTTTCATCTGTATATTGCAGGCACGAGTCGTAAATATGCCACGAAGGTGCTTTAACGATTCCGATAGTTTATATTAAGGGTGTGAATAATTAATTTATAAATCTCTACGACGTGATTTCATGTCATTAATTGAGCAGTGCTATTTAGATAATTTTTGATTTCCAATGAGTAGTTAAGATTAATCGTGGGTTCCACATAAATGTTGTGTAACGTGTGCGATATTGCTATTAGGTTGGGTTAAACAAGAACGCGGTCTTATGTCATTAGCTATACCAATAATATGGAACAAACCAAAGCATCATACAAGTGTTTGTGTTTTTTTTGTTTGACTCAATCAAAAGAAATTGCAATATAAGAAATTATATTCTTTTATGTCCTAACAAAATCCATCTTATTATCCCTAATAATTCGATATGTACTAACTGATCGTAAGAAACACTTTTCTTTGTTCTGCTAGCTTTACCATGAAACCGGTTTAACCTTGACACTCACACCTCCCACGAATGCAAATAATTGAATGTAAAGCTATGAATGCATTGCAGTGTTACCACTTTACAACGCACTTCATAAAGCAACGCAAATATCAATGCTCACTGGCAAGCGTTGTGGTACCAGCTGTCGTCACTGGGCAAAAAAATTAAAACTTCACCTGACACCACTGCTTTAAATTGAAACTTCTCAAGTTTTCAGCAACGCAAAACTCCGCCTATTATGGTTGTTTGCAGTTCTTTGTCTTTTTATATGTACAAACTTTTCTTCCTTTGGATAGCGGAAACTTTGTATCTGGAAACCTGGAAACATCTGAGCCTTAGCTCGCACAGACACATATACTACAAATAATTTTATACTACAAATAATTTTATTAAGTTGTAGTAAGAAAAATGCAAACGAAAAACAAGACAAAAAAAGCATATTCGATAGTTTCAAGTTTTCACTAGAGAAGCGTTTAAAATGCTATTAATCTATTTTTATACGCGAATGTGACGCTTTAAATTAGGTAAATAGAGGAGTTTTTCCTGCATTAAACTTTTAAGAAAGTTAAAGGAAGCAAAACCATTATTTCTCTAGTTAAATGTAATGCATATTGTACTCAGTTTTGACACTTTACCGGGATATTTTATATAGAAATATGTAAAATAAAGCACTTGAATAATTAACGTTTTTACGTAACTTTCCACATGTTTCTGTTTTATTTTCAATATCACCGATGTTCAAACTTTTCGTATATGCGAAATTTTTCCATAATTTACCGAAAGAGAAAATATCTGAGATAAAATGTTTGTCGGTTGATTAGGAAAATACCACTACACCATAGAAAGGTAAAGAAAATGAACTAGATAGGTATAATCAGAATAAGTACAAGTGAAATGTCTACAGGTGGGATCACCATATTCAATCGGCTCGGATTAATTAAACTATCTGAACTTTGCTACACACTTTCTCTGTTGAATGGCTTCGAGCGTGTTATGACTTTACAGTAAACCTATAAAAAAATAATAAGAACATATTTCTTAAGCAAAGCTTGCAATTGTGATCAGAAAGCAAAAATTAAAGAGAGGTCACCATTTTTTTAGCTACATTCTACTATTCAGCTAGATAGTCTTTTGCATATCACACAGTGAAGCGTTGCCTAGAAGAATAGCGAAAAAAGGTAAAGAAAAATGGAACAGCTTGAGGATAAGGGAAGCGAAATGGACGAAAAGGCTTAAGAGAAATTAAGTTTATGTAATTATTTGCAACAATGTGCTAATTGCTGTTAAATGAGCGCGCCAAGCTTTTTACGTGAAGGCGTTAAATGTGGCGTCTAAGTTCTTGTTTCATTTTGCTTTTTGTCAAATGGAAAATTTTTGGCATTAATTTGCAAGGCTAAATGTTGAAAAAATAAAAGAACTAGAGAATAAAAACTTTAAAAAAGGAACTTTAATCTATGAGCAAATGTCACGTATACGCAGCGTATGCCAAATATACTAATTATAGGCAAAGCCGACGAAAATCCGTATATTTAATTATTAAACACCACGATTTTTTAGTTCATTTCAATAAAATAGTGAAGAGGAATGTTACAGATGGCTAGTGTTTTTAGTGAATAAAAAACAAGCTCAAGTAATTATTTAAAACTGTGTAATAAATATTAATTTAAGGCAATTATATCGTGTATTGAAAACACCAATTGACGATCAGTATTTATTAAGCCTTTTGAAGTTGCACATTTTATTATGAAATATTCCTTTAGACACTAATGCACACTTGAATAAATAAGTAATTCGTGCTATACCATTCAACATACAACCATCACTTCATCAATATTACCATCTTAAATGGCGCTTTTCATGTCTTTGTCTCTAATTGAAATGTTTGCGTGCTGTAATTCTGCCCTTTCTGCAGGAAGTGCTTAACATGAAACCGACGTATTCGGAAAAGGGGAGTTTAAAGGGTTGGGTTTCGTTACGATAATTGGTGTTTGCGATAGTCAATTAATTAACTACACATTACATATTATTTTGAACGCTAAGGAATAAATGACTATTTTCATAGGAAACTTTTACACTTAGGGTGGACTAATCTTAAAGTTCCATTTTGGTATACACAATTTTGTAAAAATTCAACTACTTTTCTCTGCTTCAAATACATATTTACAATTTCCTTCAGTTGCACTTTTCAACCATAAATTTTTATTTTTTCGATTCGAAAGTGCTTCCCTTTTATAACTTGAATTTCCGTCTTCTTGATCGTTATATTGCTTAAAGATATTGGATTACAATGTATATAAGTGTTCAAAGTGCTCGCTTAGCGTCGATATTGCGCAAAAGTCTAAGCTTAATTTTCTTAAAATAAAAAAAAAATATAAAAAACAAGAATAGCGAAACAGGATTTGTAAACAACAATACAATAGATGACTTTTTGACAAACTTTTGTGCTGCAGTTCTCATAAATTGCTCTGAGTAGGAAAGAGTTTGCTAACAAAAGCAAGTGCACAAAAATATAACAAATATGAAGAAAAAAAAATAAATACTCAAGTGATATTGAAAGCAAGATTTCAAAACTTCATATTTGTTATTGAATCCCTGTTTGTGGGCGTTGAAAAGCAAACAAGTGTAACCAGAGGGTAGTAAAATATATGAATTTATTTGATAAAAACAATACCATATATTTAATTACTTAGTTATAAACACAGTTTTATATAATAATAAAAATTTAACGAAAAGACAAAAAGGGAAAAATTTGATATTTTAAAATTAAAAAAAAAAAAAACTTTTTTTGAATGTTATGCAGCAACTGTAATTTCAACACATTTATTCAATTTAATATTTGCTTTTATTTGTAATGTGCTTACTTTGAACCAATTCAATTGGTTTATTAATGTAATTTAAATGTAAATAATAAATTTTTCACTCACAACATGAGATATGCTTATACAAAGAAATCTCCATGGGATAGTGAGTTGGTGGTTTTTAAGAGATTTTTTTGTGATTAGTTATATGGCTAACCGCATAATTTATTTGAAGTGTGTTTAGCACCACACTGCCTAGCTAACTTAACAATTAGCAGTAATTAGACCTCGATAATTATATAATAATGATAAATATATTCGTGCTTTATTTGTTAATAAAAAAAAAAAAAATTTTGTGTAGATAATCGGTTTTTTTGCAACTATTTTCTATATACTAGTGAAGTAGAGATCTAAAAGCGTGTTTGAGCCAAAATGGCAATCACCCGACTCTGCATTGTTTGAGCACAAGTTTGAAAAATTCGATAATATGTAATTTAAATTATGCATCAAAACAAATTTAATTTCTTCTATAATAAATATGTTAATATCAGCGGAATATTCGTTTAAGGGATCGTCCCAGTGCGACCTTACGAAAAATTACTGATTTTTGCGATTTTTTGAAAATAATTAATCGGGCCGACTTTTTTTTTTTATAAATAAATACATTCATGGCGAATACAAAATTATTTCTTTTTATCCTTATTTATTAATTTTAGTACATAGTTAAATAAACTGTTGAAATGACACGTAAAAACGTAATTTTGGTCTAAAATAATAAATTTAAAAATATTATTTATCTGTAGGAAAGACGCTATCGCGTTATGGAAATTTTTTTGTGTTTTTGAAATTTGACAAAATGGCGGGGATTCGAACAAAAAGTAACAGTAACGACTTTTGGCCTTTTCGAATTGGATTCAAATATCTTCGAAACTCTTCCTTTGAGAGTGGAAGCCGTTTCGAAAAACAACATTCTGAGAAAAACGCGTTTAAAGATTGGAATCGCTATGTTTCCCGCTATATTCCTTTTCTACAAGAAACGATGTAGCGACTCTAATAATTTGAATTTCAATTTCAAAATTTGAGGGAATATTTACTATAATATATACTATCCGATAAGGCAACAAAAAATAATCGATTTCTCGAAAAATTTCACACTGAGACAATCCTTTAAGTATTGCTAAGGTAATTAAAGTTGCTCATACGCCTTGGTGAGCGTACAAGGTGCGTTCCAAAGTAAAGAGGACTTTTTGAATCTAGTGCCTCCTGGTAGTGCCATCTACTAAAAACTGGTAAAACTTTCACCGAAACGTTGTAATTGATGAAACAGGTTTATGGCGATGATTGCCTATCCCGTAGCAGAGTGCAAGAGTGGTTTCAACGTTTTCAAAGTGGTCTTGAAGACATAAATGACGATCAACATGTGGGCCAAACAAAATCCGTGATCACCGGAAATTCCATCGAAACTGTGCGTGAATTCATCAAAAATCATCATTGAAATTCATGGAAATGGAATTGAACATCTCCAAAACATCGATTTTTTGCATTTTGACCGAACATTTGGGCTTACGAAAGGTGTGTGCACAGTTTGTTCCGCACAAATTGACTGGCGACCAAAAATTGCTCAGAATCCAACATTCGAACGACGATTATTTGACCAAAAATTACATTTTAACTATTAACCACTTCCAGCACCTTGTATAAGAGAAAGCCTTTTGATTAACTAGAATATGATAGATATATTTATTATAGAGAAAATTAAGTTTGGTTTTAGCAGTATTTAAACTAACCGGTGTTTAATGATGAAAAGCATTGTCAATGAAATAAAAAAGAAGGTGTAATTTTATTTTTATGAAAAAATAACTTATAAAAACGAACTTTACATGAGGATGAACACCCACAAATATGTGCTTCATAATTTGAGCAAGAACTACTAATAAATTTTTCTGTTTGATAGAGGACCTCCCTCGAATATTCTATATAAACTGCCATATTGTCTTTACAAAGAACAAATAAGAAACATTACAACGCTACCAATTTTAAAACCCTTTTGTTTTTTTCCATAAATGACCAAACTTTTACATGTTTTCTTCTATATATTAATTGCCAAACGTATACATTTTAAAAGTAAAGTCAAACTCATTACCTCGTCCTAGTAGTTCGCACCTAACGGTATTGTGTAAAAACTACGTAACGACTTGAGGAACTAAATTGCCCATGCCTGTGCTATGTACACTTGTAAATCAAATAACTACATACATCTAACCGGCAAAACGCTAAACTTCTCACTTGATGAGCATATAGTATAAATTCACACAAAGCTTTTGGGCGCTAAATAAACACAAATCAAAGTATAAAGTAAGCTTAGAAAACAAGTCAAATTCAAGAGAGTATTCTAGCATGGCTGAATGCCAAATAAAACACTATTGTTAGAATATAAGAGCAACAACGCAAACCTACAGCAACTCATAAACTGCCATTACAATAAAATTACACACATGCAAATGCACATTTTATCAAAAGCGTGCACTTCTGTATTTATAGGTAGTTAATTTATCGCTGGCTTTACCATCAGCACCACTATTACTATTTTAGTTGCACTCAGCTGTTGGTTACACAATTGTTGCAACTAAGTAATTTTCATACATCCTTATATGCTTTGATTGCGTTTGTTTTTGTGAAATGAAATGGCTATGCGGCAAAGTTCATTGGCTTCGCCGTCGAATAATAATCGATAATCTGGCCAAGTTAATGACATAACAATTCAGTATGTACCTGTATGCGTTTTTGAGCTATGACTAACAAGTGACATACTGTCAATTGTTGGCAATGCTACATTTCTGAAATTAATTTGGCATTGATTGATTAATAGGCAGTACATTAATTGCAGTTTAAAGCTACAGTTGCAGGAATATTTATTTCATTTTATTTGACAGATCATTTACATTTTGCATAAAATTAATGCTCAGCTTTGTTATATCTACTGATTGAAATTATCTCCTTGGGCTGTTTGATATAAAGGTTTATTTTAATTATGATGATATTTTGGAGGAATAAGTGTGATGCTAAGAGTCTATTGATAACTAATCTCTTTTTATATTAGACATTTATATAAGCATAAATAAACAAGTAAGGAAGAGCCCAATTCGGTACCCTAGCTTTAACCTTTGCAATTTGCAAAAGTATGAAATGTTCGATTATATCCGAACTTAGCTCTTCCTTATTTGTTTGAAACGTTTTTAAAGAATAAAAGCATCATATGCTACGCCATCCAACAAATGGCATGAAAAAGGCGGTCCTCAATACGTGTCGATTTTTTTAACTCCCACAAGAGCACACGCCGACCTTATTTCAACGTGACCATATAGAATTCGAGTCATTGCAGCAATGCACTGAGTGCAACGGAATTGGCCTCCAACGTCCACTTTCGATGTGTGTCGTTGCAGAGCTATAATACCGCCTCCGAATTGGAAATTGGAAGTTGGAAGAATAAAAACATTGTTGAATTTTTCAGATCTCCGCTCAAATAATGCTTTCATCGTGTTTGGTTTTAAAGAGAGTAAATGAAAGAAGAATATAATTTCATGATCATACGTTCGAACTTCAATGGAGCAGCACATTTCTTAGCAAGGCCTTAAAATAAAACTTCAATGAATTTTTTGAATTTATTGATATACATACACATAAGTGACATATCCTAATGTTGCATTGGAGACTTTTGCCTTTATTCAGCAAAATAATCGAAATATCATTGCCAACGTGTTCAATTCAGCATTTTCGCCATTGAAAGCGGTCCCGTACAATAAGCGGCACCGTTTGTTTAATCGCGTTTGTCACCAGAAATTCATATATCGTCATCCTTGTAGAAAAGCTGTGGTTCATTGACGCTCGTGGTCGACTTCATCTTTTTTTTTTGCTTGACGCGTATCGATTAATTAAATAAATACAGTATTTGTCAGAAAGAAATGTAATATTCATTTTTAATGTATGAATAGCATTAAAATATTACTGTAGGATGAACAAAAATATTACTTATATGTATGTATTTCAATTCAATATCATTTCAAAACAAGCTTCAAGTTAATTACTTATTTGGGTCAAATCATATGAAACAATTTCAATTACCGGAAATCTATAATTTTATGTTTAATTGCACGCAAATTAACAAAACGTATTTCTAATAAATATGGAAAATAAAATTATTTAATTTTAATCGAAATGTTTTCATAAAATAAGACTTTTTTGACACTTTAAAGCAACAATAATAACTATTGGCTATTAAATATATTATTACTTTTACGCTAATTTGCTATTAACTTCAGCTCATAATTTGTAAAATATGAAAAATAGTTTGGAAACGACTGAAAACGCTAATGTCAGCACATTGTTATCAAATACGGAATATTTAATTAATTTCGATGTTACAAATATGGGAACAATTGTGCAAATGACAACAACATCACAGAAATTTAACTCTTCGCTTACGAACTTTAAAAACAACCGGGAGGTAATTTTAGAGTTACTGTTATTCAATAAAATACCATTTGTATTTTGTGTACTCGTGGTGAATACTTATTTCAGTAGAATATTGTGATTAAATTATAGCTCTACACTGATGTATAGTACAACATAAATGATTGTTTTTATAAATTGCTTCCAGTGGGATGCTTAAATGCTGCGCCCTATAATGAACCTTGTCTCGTGGAACCCGTCGGATGCATTTAAATAGTCAGATTGATAGCTCAAGCACAAAATACCCACCAAACTTACGTAATGCTGCAAATATTTATGTTACATGGCGTAAATCGAAATAGCCGAAACATGGTTTCTAGAAAAGAAAGTTCACTTAAGTTGTATTGAAACTGGTATTAAAAATATTAAGGATTTAAAACCAGTATCTTCCTGATGGCTCAGTTGGTGCTTCCTTGTAAATAATTGTTCAAGGGAGTAAAATATATAAATTATACAAGACTTTGTAGAAAGAATTCAAACTTGATCGCAATTTGGAGGCTGTTTTTAATAACTAATCTACACTTTTACAGAAAACCATTGACTATATTATATTTATTGCCTGAACCTTTGCTGACTATCTTAATTAGTTTTTCGTTATTCGACGTTTTTTTAGAATGATGATGAAATCAGCTTTAATAGGAACATACAATTCGTCAATGTTAAGCCGCATTTAAATGCTAAACGATAGTCACTGACGAGCAGGAATGCCAAGGACGTGAGTAGTCTCGCCGGCTGGATATGAACATTTCCAATTTTACTATTTAAAAAAATGCATAGAAATACGAAAAATTATAGTGTTTGATTGCTGTACTCCGCAATTGGATACAACTCCACTCACCTGTGCAGAAATGAGCCCAAAGAGCAGCCAGAAATCGTGCACGGATTGAGCAATTGTTAGCACAAAAGAAATATTTTGCTTCGCTTTTGAATTGATTTTATGTCCATTGAGAGGATGCACAGAACACACAGCTAAGTAAATGGAGAAAAATAAGTGAAGTGGAGCAATTCGATATGAATATGCCAATTTGCATTTACTAAATTATTATGAAATATCAACACTTCTCGAAAGATATAAACAACGTTGAATTTAATAAGTTTTTAATTTGTGTCTCAACAAAACTTCCAGTGGAAATAAATATTTAATTATCATAGAAGTAGCTGATCACAGTTGGAGATCAAAATAAGTTATTTTTTACTGGTGGTCAAACTCCACAATAAGTAAAGTACGCTCTGAAATTTATTATTTGTCTAAAATATTTTTTTGTTTATACATATTTGCTTAAAAATTTGAGAGAAAATTATGTAAGTATTTGTCAGGTTACCTGTCCATAGTATAGCATAGCACTACTTATGAGCCAGCCTTTTTATTTCTTTTCGTACGCTTTGATACTTTCTTAGTTAAAAATTTGTACTCTAACTACAATCTAAACCCATCAGTCATGAGTTATTAATACGCAATGTCATACATGCTGCTCTTTGGAGGCTTGTAGCTATAGTTTTAGTAATAGATATTATTGTTATACATCTCAGTGCTCTAATATCTTTTTTGACTACTTAAATGTTATCGCTTTTCTGTCACATACTTTCTCTTTCGTATGATATTGTAATTCATTCATCCAATATATGAATATATTTTTATAACAGCACTAAAAATATTGAACTCTTCATTTCAGACTTATTTTTTTACGTGCTTTTTTTTACTTATTTGACCTTTGTTATTAGCCTTTCAAACACTGCACAAGTTCATTACTTTTCATTGCATACTTCAATATAGCCCATCAAAAGTCAAATGGCAGTTAACTCTTCATTTTATTTTATGAACTGAGTGCCGCTCGAAAGCAACCGTTTTCACATTTTTTCATTTGTATATTTAAGCACACGTCGGAGACTAAAACAATATATATATAAATGTTCAGTAAGACGATCTGAGTCGATGTCAGTCTGTCCGAAGGTCTGTCTGTATACACACGAACAAGTTTTACCGTTTTTGAGGTGTCAATCTGAAATTTTGCCACATTCGTTTGCACCGCGGAAGCTACTCATTTGAAGGAACCGCCAATATAAGATCACTATTCCACATACATATGTATACATAGCTACCATACAACGATCGGAGTCAAGTTCTTGATTTCTTCATTCAATTAAGCACGAGGTATTGTTTTTTAAGGGGTATTATAGCATAGATTTGAGACTATGATTGCAGTTTCATTAAAATAAACCGCAGCAATGGCTCTTGGCAAAAGCAAATTGCAACTCAAAGCACATTAAAGTTATGCAAAGAGACGTACATATGTATTCCTCTTGTGCTTACGAATAATTTATATAAATTTTATGACTTTTATGCAGGCATCACACTAACAGAACATAAAAAGCTCTAACCCTTAATGGCATTACAAATCATACTTACTTTGAAGTTGTTTGATGTTACACTACCTGAGAGCCATACCTAGTGGCAGCAGAAGTACAGAGGTTCACAACACATCCATACAGTCACCTTTTAGTTAAATACACATTTCACTTTGCGTAGAAAATGAAAAAAAATCACAAGCATGCAAACGTTTCGAGAGGATGTTGTTATGCGCCAAACATTTTTTAGTTCTCATTATAAAGTTTTTATACTCCTTTTAAACTCCATAGAAATGTGAATGAGTGAATGAGTTGTAAGTAGGTAATGTGAGTGAAGTTGAAAAGTGTTTGCAAATAAAAAATTTTCTATGAAGTTTCATTTCAAAAATCTCTTTTAAAAATTTATAAATTTGTGACACTCTTGAATTAATTTATTAGTAGAGTTGTACTTTTCACGATTTCTGAATGAAGGTTTATTTTTATTAGATTATCACATTCACCAATATTGCAATAACTTCGTTTTTATAATCAGAACGATAATGTGCCTGTAATCATCTGACCATACGCTTGAAAGTGTTTGGTGATAGAACCGAATTTGTAAAGTATCTGCCATTCTCTCGCCATTTGTTTTTACATTATTTTCTTTTATTTCTAAATGATGGAAAGGAGTGACAAAAGAAAGGAAACCAAAAAAATAATAATATTATACTTATATATTAGGCATATATGCGATAACTAAACAATTAGTGACGCATTCTTAAACCGTCTTAATTTATAGATGTTTATTCAATTTTTAGCTACAATTCCTAGAATTAATGGACTTGGAAATAGCTCGCAGACGAAAACTTGCTCCATTTTATAAAAATAACAAGTATTATGTGTCTATTTTTACCAAGTTAATAATATCACTCAACTTTTACTTGCAACGCTTAAAACAACTGTACGTAAATAGCACAAGGTCATCAACGTTTAAAAACACAACTAAATATACAATAATGGCATGAAAGTACTCTGCTTTTAATGACACGCTTAGAGCGTTAATCAGTTAGGTTTGTGTTACGGGCAATAGCAGCAAAAGTATCAAGGTGTAGGAGTAGCAAACAGGGTAGCAGTGAGATCTAGAAACAAATTAACGTGATCAATAAATATTTGCGTAAAAATCACTACATGAAAGAAAACAAAGTTTTTATGTTTCCAACTTTAAATTATTTAAAAATTTTTTATCAAGTTTGTCGTGATTAAACTTCATTTCCATTTGCTCAATCGCTGAAGTAAATTAAATATCGTACAACCCAACTTAATGAAACTTATTTACTTTTAATTGAATTTAATGTCGTAATTTATTGGTCAAATGTATTCATATATAATAGTCTTTATATAGCATTTATAGTCGACGAACATGTTCTTTAAGAACTTTCCACTGGGTTTAGCAATTTATTTATTTTTCGGATATAAGTTTAATGTTCAGAAGTTATCCTGCCGATTTCTAGTTAAAAATTTTGCCATATTATTTTTATTACATAACAAAAGTATTAGTACTTAGTAAGTAATTAAAGATCAACTTGCCCCTTTCGTTGATATCTGTGCTGATCCATAAAGTGTGGTTAGCATTGGAGTCAAATTTAATATACTCAAGCACCGGTATGTTTAGCTGTTCCGTATGAGCTCTTTAATCAGCTCTGATAGTACTTTCTCTTCTTCATATGGCAGAAAGCACGACACCAGCCAGTATTTGTTACTGCCCTTATCCCAGCTAACTGCTGTGTGTCGACATTACTATGGCTATGTAACATGAAAACATAAAGTTTTTTGTTAGACATTATACAGGTCCTAGCCTTAACTTCACAGCTGGCTTTGCTTAAATTATACATTCAAATTCGGCCAACACATATATTTAATAATATATCAACACATACCTTTTATCTGCATGGAACCGTTTAGGCGCGTAATATTTGAAATATTTTTCTAAAATCAAAATAAAATAGTCGAGATACCACAATTATCAAATACATGAAACCCTAAAAAACATACGTACGTACAGCAAAATCTAATAACAGTGCCAGTTCCAGTTTTTGTAAAGCAAACTTCTTGCCGACATTTTTTTTATCCACTTCAACGAATCCATGCCAACGTATTGAGAAAGATTGAAAAGATATCCCTGCTTCGACTTCACTGCGCTCGGCACAATTGGTAGCCATGAAAATGCCAAAAAGCAATAGTAAAGTGCAAGTAATTGAGAAAATGAGATAAAACCGAAGATTTGTGCAAACTGAAGCTTTCTGGAGATAACTCTGCGCACTCATGTCTGCACCGCCAAACAACCGAATCACAAGTTCAATGTGTGAGTTCAGAATCTAAAGGCTTTTCAACTTTTTTTCTAGCAAGTGTATCATTTGGAAATGTGAGTATATGTGAGAATATGTGGGGATTTTCTGACTCAATATACTGAAATTTAAATATTTGTACTCCTTGATAAGGCTTGTAGCGTGAAACAAAAATTTTTCAATTTAAAAACAGCTATCTGTGCACTTTCTTTCGCCAATCATCGCAAAGACACTCGTATTGTAATAATTGGCAGAAATGGAAAGTTAAAATCTTTTCCCTTTAGAGCATATTACGGAAACACAAAATTAATATCTCGTAGTTTCAAGGAGATTTGAAATAACACACACAACTTAAGATAAAAATCGACTTTAATATATGAAAGTTTTTGGTTATCGCCGATTCAGATATGTAGGAATTATATTGATAACCAAAAAACTTTAAATATTTGTTGGCGAATGTTACCATGGTCTAGCAGTTAGCTTGATTTATTCTAATCCAATTTATCTACTCTTACTAATAGAAGAAATAACTATTCCGATTGATTGTTTGTTTCCCGGTCATAAGCTTAGATCCATGACTCATCGGTTTAGTACTCGGAAACCTTGGTAGTCGCTAATTATTTCTGAGTTCGTTTATTTGTCGCATATTATATAGCAAGACACATATTATAAAGTAATATTAGGTTTTCGCGCACTTCGCTCAACTTGTGGTCAACCTCGACCTACTGAGCGTATTATTCGCAACACCATCACACTTCTTGTGACCCAGCATTCCATTTATTATTGTATAATACTCGACTGAATAGATCTGACTGAGAGTGTACACGAAACCAAAGGAGAGTCGATTTTGCGCCGTTCGCAGCTTCCCGAACTGACGTATGGAACGACTTTGCGCATTTTATGTCGAGATCTTAAATTGAAAGCGTTCAAAATACGGCTTTTGTAAGAAATTAAGGCGCTCGGCCTTCCCAAGCGACTTCGACTCGCTCCACGGGGTCTTGAAAACTTCCAAGAAGATCCGACGTTTTTGCGGCAAATTTTGTTCAGCGATGAGACAAATTTATGGTTCAAAAGATGTGTAAACAAGCAAAGTTGGATGTGGGACGAAGAGCAATCTGGCATTTTATTCAGAAAAAGCAACCCTTTGGTTTGGTTTGTGGGCCGGTGGAATCATCACTCTATATTTCTTCAAAAATAATGCCGGTGAGAACGTTACCGCACCATGATATCCGACTATTTGATGCCTGAAATTGAAGCTCGTGATGTCGACGACATTTGGTTTCAAGAAAAGGGCGCCACTGTCCACGCATCGTATCAACCAATGGATTTATTGAGAAAACAATTCGGTGAGAAGATAATTTCGATCGTGTCATATTACAACGTTAAACTTTTTCCTGTAGGCATATGTTAAGTGTAAGGTCACACTTCGATACCGGCCTTAGGGCAAAATATTAGGCGTGTCATTCACCTTTTACTAGTCCAAATGCTCGAATGAGCCATACTCAATGGATGGATCATCTGAGACGTCGCCGCGTCAAACATTTGAAGAAGATCATCTTCAAAAAATAAATGCGGGAGAATGTTTTGTTAAATGACAATAAATGTTTCCCATTAAATTTGAAGTTTCTGTGTTTCTTTTTTAATAGGGAACCTCCTAATGGATCATCCTTTATATTTATACTACTATAAAATGAATATCCAAAGCTTTTTAGTGAAATTAAGCCGGACAACAATTTTCTTTTGCGCCTAAATTTTTCTTCCAACTAATATTGATATATATTACATGAGTCGCCTATTACATATATAAATTACAATCACTCCGTGTAACTTAACTAAACAATGTAAGTAATATGTCAGTTTAAGGCAATTCATACATGTATAGTTGTTATTAACACTCGTAAAATGACAAATTCGATTATAATTCAATCAATGTAAATTAAATTGTCGGAAATATTACATTGCCAACGGCTGAGTAATTTAGGTGACGAATTGTAGTTATATATTAAGCCAAGCATAAATCATCATATGCAAATTTACTGACTGAAATTGTAATCATACTTCACACATGCATATTTGTATATAGACTTAATAGCGTTAGCTCGTTTTATCGATTATTATGCGACGAGGCAGCCAATGAACTTTCCCACACAGCCATTTCGTTTTGCAAAGGCATTTGAGTGCGACTGAACTGTGGAATGCCGGAAATGCAGCAACAAATTATGCAGCCAACAACTCAGTGTAACTGAAATGGTAATGGCGTCAGTGACTGCATTGCAAAAGGCACTTTAACTGCTCATAAATACACAGTTTTTTAATTTTTGGGCAAATATGCATTTGACTGTGAATAATTGCATTGCACTCGCCATGCATGTGTGGCATTTGTTTGTTATCACTGCTGTTGGTTGTGGTATTTGCAAAAGCGAGAATTTGCTGTGAATTTCGTATTATTTGCTGTGCTTACTTGCATTCTTTGATGTGTGATTTTTCTGTGTATTGCGGGAAAGCACTCAAAATGTTGGCTATGTGTAGTTACTTAATATATGAATATGAGACAGAGTTGGACATTTTGTTAGACAAGCTTGTCAAATGTGAGACGAGATGTTTTGATTGAAAAATTTCGTGATGAGGAAGTAGGAAGTAGAATTGCAGTGATGTATGGTAAGAAATAATTTATGGCAATAAATAAAATTAATGCATTTGGTACAATGTTAACCTTTAGATGGGTTGAAATTGCTATATTCGCAAAGCTTTTAATACAAGATTCCAAACGAAAGAGTAAAAAAAGAAATAATCAAACATTTTAAATTATTCACAATTTATGCGAAAGTAATGCGTATATTAAGATGTGCGTTATAAAAACATTTAAAATAGTAATTAAATTTCTTGCGCGAAAAGCTTAGTTGCTTTTTGTCATAGATTTAGCACGCCCATATATGTATGCCATATACCTACATGTCATATTTCTTACTTAGCTTATTTTATAAATTTTGAAACAAAGCGATATGTCTTGCGCATCGACTTACATTATATTTGAACTTTTTCGATGAAACATCAAAGGAAATTCCTTAAAGACTTGCTAATGGAATTAATGTTACTCATACGCCCCGTTAAGCGCATCAAACGAAGCATTTTCCATCAACCAAGGGTAATTTAATAGTCTATTTTATTTCTGTACGTCAAAGTGAAAGATAACAGCATTTCTGTTACAATTTGTAGCTTGCATAATTGGAATTTCGGTAAAGTTAAAACGAGAAAGCGATGGATACACAGTACACAATTAATCGAGACAATTCGCATGATAAGACGATAATAAACTCCGCACAATAACCACCACAAAAAAAATGATTTTCTTTCCATGTTATTTAAATGGAAAATTTGAAACAGGCACCTCTTAATATTAATATTAAGAGCTCATCTTTTGAGTGACTTTTTTCGCATTTTCGAAAGATTTTAGCCAGTTTTTCAGTTGAAAAAAAAAGGTTGCCTCAGAATGACCCTATTGAACACTCAAATTTAAGGAATTTCATCAAGCAATTTACTTACACTTTTAACGAATTTTGGAAATAAAACTACTAATGCAAACGAATTAAAATAAAATCAATTAACTATTCTGCCACAAAGCCACTGAACTAATCGAAAAATAATTTTCACGCGGTTAGCCAAAAACAACTCAACTACCAAAACAGCAATACACAAAACAACTAAGTAATTAATAATTCCCTATTTCGTTGAGCTTCGTGTGCAAGTAAACATCCACTGCGTTCAATTAGCTTCAAGAAATAAATTGTTTAAAAACACGCACAAATAACAAATAAAATATTTGGAAATTTATAAAATTGAGTTATTTAAATATGAACAACAAAATTTTGAACCAACTTTCAGTATAAAAGCAAATATTGGTTTTAATTTTAAAAATATGTTTTTTTTCGATGTCAACAAAACAATTACAAAAAACACGTTTGTGCATAAATTTATGCATATTTAGAAGCAGTTTTCTGTAAAAGAATTTCAAATTATGAAGTTTAATACTAACGGATGATCCAAGTAGTATTTTCATGCGTGTCATTCGCCAGTTACCAGTCGAAACGCTCGAGCGAGTCATCGAAAATTGGACTCAATGGATGAAACACCTGAGACGTACTCACAGTCAACATTTGAAAGAGATAATCTTCAGAAAATAAATATCAAATAATGTTCTTTCCAATGAAAATAAATATTCTTCATTAACTTTGAAGTTTCAGTGCTTTTTCTTTAAAAAAAAGTAGGGAACCACGAAGTGGATCACCCCTTAAAGGTACCAAAAAAGCAAATAAGTATTAAAATGTTTTATTTTTTCCATACTAAAAGGCAGTATAAACAAGTACTTAGTAAAATAGACTTTACAATTGAATGCATAATGAATTATTTGTATTTTATTAATTGGCAAACTTCCAGCAGTTTATTAGTGAATGGAATTTAAGTCTACAGAAAGACACTAAGGTAAGTTGTTCGTTCTGTTCTGTCAAAATTTTCCATTGCAAAGATGGATTACGCTGCTTTCGAAGAGCGAAAATGGAATTGACAAAAATTGCTCTGAATATCACTATATCACTTAAGCGCAGTTTTGTATGATTCATTTGTCTTTTGTTGTTATGTGTTTCTGCCAAATTTCTTTTACATATTTCTTCGTTCTTCCTATCTATTTATATGCTAAAGTTTAATTTTCAAATGGAAATCAATTACTATATTGTTTTCACGTTACAACCAAACTTTTTATCTTTTTTCCAAGGAAACTGAGTTCACATAAAACAGCAATCAATAATTAATCTACAACTTAGCCACTAATGCATTGTCACTTCCACAAATTAAAGCGGTGAGTATCCCACCCAAACACATGGAATTAATTAGCGGCACTTTTCACTTGCCATTTGCGCTTGCTGGCACCTGATAATCTCAGGTGCCAATTAATACCATCATCTGCTTCAAGCAATAAATGCTTTTTACCGCTTCCACTGTTGTTGCTCTATTCGCTTTAGTACATACTTCAGATGCAATGGCTTTATTCAAGCGCTTAACTTGTGGTATACAAATGTATGTATATACTATGTTATAAAGTAAAGAAATAGTAAGCCAATGGTTTTAATTGACATAAAACAAAGGGTGTAAAATAATTCCATAGCTTGAAGTAATTTGAACGAGAGCTTGCTTCTAAAAATAAAAATTGACTGCTTGATGTGGTTATTGGTTTGGTGGACCGTACTTCTATCGAAATTTAGCTGGTGACGTCAATGTAGAGCGGTAAAGATCGATGATAACTAACTTTTTATGGCCGCTATTGGAATAAGTTGATCTGGACAACATCTGGTTCTAACAAGATGGGAATACGTGCCAGACAGCACATGCAACAACCGAATTATTGGGGGAAAAGTTTGGAGATTAGAATATTTCAAGAAATTGTGACTTTGAGTGGCCTCCAAGAAGTTGTGACTTAACACCATTAGACTACTTCTTGGGAGGTTATTTGAAGTAATTGGTCTTTAACAATAAAGCACATTCTCTTCAAGCTTTAGAAGTCAATATTTAACGTGCTATTCAAGGCATACGACTTGACTTAGTGGAAAAAGTACTCGAAAATTGGATTCATCGTATTCGTTCCTGCAAAAGAAGTCGTGGAGGTCATTTTGATGATGTTCTATTCACAACTTAATTGTATATATGGTGTTTCAAATTAATTAAAAAAATACATTTGAATTTCTTTAAAAATTAGTGTGTATTTTTTTAAGAATTCATACCACCCTTTGGAAAACTTTGTATAGTATTCTTGTTCATATAACTTATGATAACGGAAACACTTTTTTTCTTTTTTCATTTAAATAAAAATAGAAACACTAATTTTTGATAAAAATATTTCAAAAGGTATAAGGTATCTGTCATTATAATTTTGGTCAATTTTTGACTACGAGCTCCAGTCAGGCACAAATTAAATTCCGAGTTAAACATCGATAAATAACATTAAATTTTCAGCAGTACTTTTATCTGATCAGATTCAATAGGAAATCGGCATACAGATTATGCAAAAGCTGTGTTTGCAACCTGAAGTTTTGCATTACTAATGTAAATAGTGTTCTCTTCTTGATTTATTGTGCCTTTAGGTAATTTTTATCAAGTGCTCACAGTTATCTACAAAAGACGTATAGCAAATATATGTAAAAAATGCAAATTACTACAGTAAACTTAACTGTGACAAGGTTAAACAAAGCAGAAAGCAAATAATAATTCCTTCACATTGACAAACAACACTTCGTCTCTTCTTCTAGATTTGCTTATCAACCTTTTTGATCTCGCTGCAATTTGTCAAGGCATGTTTGTAAGTCAAAATTCTTTTTGTAATTATTCCAACAAAGTAGAATTATAACTGAATATTGATCGTCAAAAACACATAAAACCAAGGAGTGAGTGATTCGTTGAAATTAATTTAACAGTTTCGGCATCATTCTTAATACAAACTAACGAAAAGGCGCTCATTTATGTTGAAAACTTAAAAATCTGAGTATCTGCGAAACTAAGAAGATCAAATCAGGGATAGGAAATAGAGGTAGAGACGAGTATAAATATATGTATGTCGGCGCTCCCTAATGGTGTGTGGATGTTGGTATGCGTGTATGAGTGTATGGGTATACAGTCTCGGGAATTTCATCAGTAGACTAAGTTCATCATTATTGCATTAGCCGTTGATTGTGCTGTGATTGGTTGTCTGCATGTTGTCACTTCAAGAAGTACCGTTTTACCTGGGCGACAGCTTAGCGTAGCTGTCGTCGAGTGTGGTTCGGTGGTAAGCACAAAAAGAAGAAAACGACAAAGAGTCAGTTGTATATAGAACTTAATAGCGTGAAGCCGAAACTCGCTGCGCTACAACGATGTCAATAGAAAATAACTGTGCTCCTACATACACATATATTTATTATTGAATGTTCACACATATATATTTGTGTACATTTTCATGTTGCGGAAGTGTTTCATGCAAATGGGTGTTTATTTGTTTCCTAATTAGTTTTAGTGCTGAGCAAAGTTTAACTGCTGACAAAGCAAAACTCTACGCAAATAGTTATACACATACATACATACCTATTAATAGCATATATAAACATAGTGCTAGCTTAATATCGAAATGCCGCTAAATTTACCCTGCTCTTTCCGTTAGCCTTGTTTGTAATTAATTATGCACAGAAAAGTTAAGTCGTCTTGGCATACGTTGCGTATACGTGACATTTATATTTAATCTTTCGCAACACGCATTTATCGCAATGTTAAGCTTTATTTGATTAGCAGACATTTTTAGGAGAAGCATTTGGGTATTTGGGGTTGTGCGAAAAATATGTGTTGTTAATTTGAGTGCTTAAATTTCGATCATGTTGCTGGGTGTGCAAAAAAACAAAACTATTACACTGGCCTACAAAAAAAAATTTTTGGTTCGGTATAATAGGTAGGATGAACCACATTCGCGCTACTAGATTTTTTTTTCTTCTTTCTTATGAAGAAGAGCTGATATGGAAAATGTGACTTGTTTTCTCGTATCAACTCAAAAAATACATCCAAAATCAGGTATAAAATCTCAGGCACCAAAATGAGTGTAGGCCAGTGTTATGCATATCTTGAAAAACTATGATATTTACATGGGTTTCATGGCTTCAAAAAATATATTTTGGCTTATTTAATTCTATATCATCTCTGGCAACTTCCCAAGTTGATCAGAATAAAGTTTTATATTAGTTTCAGAGATACGCCTTGATAAATTGTGCGCTGGAGGTTAGGTTAAGTGATGATATACTTAAATCTTTAAATGCGTTTTTCTCGAAATCGTGTTTTCAAACTCGATTATCAATATTTCTCTTTATCAATTTTTGTTCAATGGAATTTAATAATAGTTTAAAAATAGATCAGCCTAGTACTGCATGCCACAAAACTTCTCAGTAACAAAGCATCTTTAGCGACATTAAACAAAGATAATATATAACGATTAGAAGTGATCTTAAATATTGGTTGTTTCCATAAATACCACAACTTTGCTCACATATAACTCATTCTACATCATTTGGTACGCTTTTACGCTTCATTAGCTTTTCATTATTTTCGTCCTTCAAATTCAATGCTAACAATTTTCCGCTTGATGAGAGCATAAAAACAAGAACTTAGATAGCACTTTCTAAGCACACTTAACGCCTCTACCTAACGACCTTCGGGTCTGCGTTTTACACCAATAAGCACTTTTTAACAAATATTTATTTTATCTTAACCATCTTTATCCCTTTCGTCCACTTCGCTTCTTTTACACGGCCACTGCTCTATTTTCCCTTAGTTTCTACCATGGCATGTATGTATAGCTTCAATGTGCCATATGCAGAAGACCTTCTAACTGTATAGTGGGCGTTCACATAATAGTAGTGGCCCTCATTTAAGTTTCTCGTTGTGCTCAAAGCTGAGCGCTTGTCTTAATAAAGCGTGTACTTGACATTCTTCCATCGGCTTACTCGCGATTTGCGTTTGTTTTTGTGAAACTTTTTCTTTGCTTTAATTCAATTTACAAAGTGTTTACAGTCATTTGTTGGTAGTAGTGTGTGCCAAAACTCAAAGGGTGTTCTTAAGCCGTGGCGGTAGACTTCAGTGAAGAAAACTTCTCTCTCTCGTACTTCCCTTTGAACAAGTAGAACCTTTGGGATTTAGGTGTTACTCATCATATTACTACTACTGTGTTCACAATCTATCTTAGAAGGAACCTTTTGTTAGACTTCATATGTGCGCCAGTATACATTTATCAATATAACTAAATTTGTGCGTATATGCGTTGAATTATTGCATAAGTGTTCCCATCATTTAGGTAAGCAACAGCAACGATGCTGTTGAATTTTATTTATCCAAATGCGTTATGGTCCTTCCTTCCACGAAACTTCACCAGAAAACGTACGCATTAGCTAGAAACCACACTCGACAAGAGCAATAAATTTCTAAATAAACTCATGCCACCTGCTGATCTCAAGCCTTGAATCTCTTCAACTGTGTGATTTATTGCCGTGCTTATATTTTATAGGCAGAATTACAATTGAAATCTCGGTGGTTTTTGTTTTTACATTACTTATATCTTGACTGGAAATAGCAGTACTGAAAGGTGATTTAAAATAACTAGCTCTTTAAGTGTGCACATTATTCAGTCTTTCCTCTCCTGTTAAAAAAAATCAATATATTAAAGAATGATATTGAAGTAAGATTACAAGTGTGTATGTATTTTATATTGAGTAGAATGGGTGTAACCTATTAACTTGAATGGTACTTGCAGTTAAATTTACTAAGCTTGCATATTCTTTAAATTGTCTTTACTTATACTTAAAAAAAAAACTTTATTTTAAACATTCTTAAACATCTTTGTTGGAATTTAAAATTTTTTGTGAGAATCAAATGTATCTCGGTTAAGATAGGGTGGAAAGCATCACTATTATTATTAATACGTGCATGGTTTATGTGGAGAATACGTAAATTTATATTCTAGTCAACACTCTTTTTTCAGCTATTACTTATAGTGCTAAGCGGTCTTACAGGTAATCAAGCTGCAATTTATTGCACATAAAAGACCTTTGTTTGGCTTCACGGCTGTGTTATAATGACTACAATCTACTGGAAAATGCTCGCGAGCTGAAGGTAAATGAATAATTCCTGATAGTCGAAAGCATACTAAAAACACTGCGATGGTTATCTTTGGAAGAAGAAAGAAGCTAGACGAAGCGCAAAAATTTAAATGGAGAAGTGAGTGTGAAAACAGAATGGATTTATTACAAAGGAAATGCGAAACATCAACGACAATCACACTTCATCCTTCTACTGCATTTTTGCACTCACTGACTGGAGACTCCACAATTTCGTTACATAATCAATTAAGCAGAAAATTAAATTTTAGAGCTGCACGCTACTTTTTTTATAGACACAGAAAACTTTGAAGTAATTCAGAAGCCAATAACGGTTGCTCAAGATCACGTACGCCGTTCTTCTATCTGACTTATAGAGCTAGCGGCAATAGTTACGTTAAGTCTATTGTTGTTCGGTTCATTTTATAAATTAATGAATACAGCATAAATACTGGCTGCAGGATACCCTATTCCGAATGGCTAGTATTGATTCTTGATTTTTGCACAATTCAAGCGCTCAAAATAATTATTTCATATTTTAAGCTTTTGGGGTTGGCATGTTTACGCATATTTTCTTTAAATAAAATATAGAAATACTCAATTCACAATAAAAAAAAAGATTTGAATTACTTATATGACGTGGTGTACATACAAAAGTCTCTTGGGGTGGTTGCAGTCAAGGCAAATTTTGTTCACAAACTGAGTGGCCATTCGCTTTTCTTACAATTTCATTTGGCTAAATTTCATCGGACCATTGTTTGCCTGGCTAAATTCACGTTTTTATCATTACCTATTGAACTATATTCTTGTCTTTTCTTCTTTATCTCATTTGTGCTTCTTTTATTTCACTTATTCTAGGACGTCCATAAAATATTAAGAAGTACTTAACTCTTTATTTTATTTCATGAAAATTTTTATATTTCATATATATTAGCTTCATTTATGTTTTATCCTAATATAAACATATGATAAACAAGTATATAGATATTTATAAAGGAATGTATATTTTATAGGTACTCTGAGTATTTTTTTATTTTCTTCTTATCTGGTAAAAACACTTAAATCTTGTTTCGATTGGCCTCAGTTTCAACAGGCCTCTCCTTATTTGAGACCCGAACTCCTATCTATTCAGGAGGCCAAGCTGAAGTTTAACGGTAACATTATACATATGTGTATAAATGATCACTTGACGAGCTGAGTAGGTCTAAACATGTTCGTATGGTATAAAAAATTTTAAATTTCAAAATTTGTTTTTTTTTTCATACAAAAAAAATTAAAAAAAACAGGAATTGTTAACTTCAAGAAAAATTCTTCATTAAAAATGTGTACTAAATGTTTAAAACTATATTATTATTACGCTTACAGCGATTTGCTATTTGATTTTTATTTTATAATGATTTTTAAATTCCTTGGAAATTTTTCGTTGATTGGCATTGCCATTTGCTTCATCGTTGCACAAAATGAAACACAACTAAAATCTTTGCAACTTATTTACTTTTAATTGACCTTTGACTGCTGACATAATTTACTGTCAAATTTGCCATCTAACGGTAATGTAAATGTAAATTTCCGTTTAATCGCTGCCAACAAATTTCGTAGAAAATAAGCTAAGCATTTCCACAAATAGTTGGGAGTGAAATGATGTTAAGCGAGCATAATCAGAGGACGTGTGCAACGAGAAGGGCGAAAAATGTCAACAGAGTGACGCCACTGGTAATAACAGGGACGTCTATAAAGTCAACGGCTGTACTCGCGCCGAAATAACCGTCGCTGCACTGCCTTTATTTGCATTCCGAATTTCCGGTAATTGCTTTGGCTGTTGAGTTTCGCGCTCTAATTTAATCACCAGCTGCAGTCGTTGCACTTTGCACTCTGTGACCTTTAACTTTATTATTTCATCATTTATGAACTGACGCATGGTGATATTTTGAGCAAACGTCGTTCTGAGTTTAGCGTAAATCGAATTTTTGAGAGAATAATAAATCATCTTGATACATTTTTTTGTTTAAATATAAATCATTTTTGTTTTTTTTAACAGTTTTTAGCAGTAACTTGCATACTAATGCAGAAACATCCATTTGGAGCGCACACTTCACAACATTCAGCGATATAACTCACTTTCACAAGTCGTATATTCACTTCTCGCTATCAAATTTTCCATCGTAGGTTATTAGCTAAGTAAGCCCGTAGGCTCATAGCTGTTATGATGGTTTGTCATGTACTTCCACTTAACAGCGTAGGCTCACTGTAGTACTTTACTCATGCATATTTTTTTCCGGCCTCCGGCGAATATATTTTTTGTATGCCTCACTTTGCAATTTACAGGAGAGTGTGAAGCGGGATTATTTGGCATTAATGTGTAGCTTTTGGTGGGCTATTGCTAGGGGCGAATTCTGTAATTTTCGAAACCAAAGAACAAGAAGTAATAAACTCAAACCACGTTGTTTAAAGTATGTAGCATATATTTATGAGCACAGTTATTGGCAAATATCACGAATTTTGTTTTTAAAAATTGTCTTCACCATAGATTTATACTCTTTATTTCGCAGTTATCTATTTTCAATTTCTCTTTCGAGACTCATCATACTGGCCATGTTGACCAATAATAGCTGTGGATGACAGGGACAAGATTTCTGAGAAATTCCTGGGATTCTTTTTGTGGAATTGTCTCTAAACGTTTTGAAAAAGAAATATTGCAGAATTTTTTTTGAACTTATATAACAGAGAAGTGCTCACTATTCCGAGTAAAAACTTTTATTTTTTTCTTTTCTAGCAACCAACTACGTGCTACTGTATCAGTATTTAAAGGCCTGAAACCTGACATACGCTGCTGAACAAATGCATACTTTTTCCAATGAATGGACATCGAACAGTATAAACATAAACACTGACAACTGCTTTGCAACGATAGTCATTGGAAAGTTGAAAGTCAGTTCACCTGTGTTGCAGAAAAAAAAAATAACCGGAAAAGAAAATTTCGAAAACTTAAACAGAATAAACACACATATACACATTACAGTATCGAAACCAATCCAGCTGAAACTTTACAGCTGCCAGCCAATGCTATTTTTTGACATTTTTTCCGCAGAGAATTTGTAAATATTTATAAAAAAAAAAGCGGTCGGCACGTGCTCTCGAACCTGAGTACCACACAAGTGCACCAATTTCCCAAAAGTTGTACATTGACAATATGGCTGCCGTTTATTTTCTGTTCATGCTAGTGGAGGAAGTCAATGCACTTTACTTTTATATGCCTCACTAGAAGATGTAGCGATGGCACACACAATTTAATACTTTGAGCGCAAGCACTGCACTGGCTGAGTACAAACACTGCTATGGAAAATTGGATCTCGGCATCTCAAAATAATATTCACAATGCATGATTGTTCGCTATAGTCCAATCGTACGTTTATGTGAAAAATTCAATTGTGTCATTACGCTTTATGAATCCATGAAATGTATGTTTGTTTTGTCAGTCTAAAGATATTCTGGTATTAAGTCGAGAATTCGGGCCGTCTTCTGCAACAATATTGTAAAAACATGTTATTCATCACTGTTGTCATTGCACCGACAGCTTGAATACGTCATGTGTTCTGCAATAGAAGCAGCAACAAATAACAACAAAACTGAAACATTGTTTGCTGCATAGGACAAAGTTTGGATATTTTTTCTCTAAAAATAGCAAGAATGGTGACAAAAACTGAAACTAATAACCGAATATTGGAAGACAAGGTTTACGTGACTTCTCATCGCTCAGCCGTGAAAAATTGCAGCGCGAAGCGATTACTGAGTGCAGCATTAGTGAAGTTGAAGTTCATGTGTGGGTGAATATATATGTATGACTTTGTAAACGGTGCTAAGAGGAAATATCCTTTAAAACATTATCTTCTATATATAAGTGCACATGCGCACATTTATATATTTGGTTAGGTGAGCGTGTTACATGGCTTCGCGCCCAGTGTCGCTGCTAAATACCAAAGAAAGAAAGCTAGAAAATCCGTTAACCAGACAACCACAATTTCGTCAATCGATGATAAAAAAATAAAATTTATTGCAATACAATTTTTTGCCTTTTTTAGGTTTTGGCTCGTTTTTCCCCTCCATTCCAATGACTGTTGACTTGTTTGCATGTCAAATTCATAAACCATCTCATCGGCGGTTATAATGCTCTCCATGAATGTGGGATCGGAATTCATATGATCAATCGTGTCCAAAAAGACCTGTTTACGGTACTCTTTGTACTCTTTTTGAAACAAATTCAGCTTTATCGGAACGAGTCGAGCAAGAACACGTTTCATACCCAAAATATGTACCAAAAATATTTGAACGGACTCGCTAGAGATATCGAGCTCTCTTGTTATTCCTGTAAGACTTGCTTGACCGACTTCAGTCAGCATTTGCTTCACTTTTTTAATATTTTCATCAATTGAAGAGGTCGAAGTTCGTCTATAACGAGGCATATCTTGAACGATCTCTCGATCGTCTTTGAAGGCTTTGCTTCACTCGTAAGCTGGCATTTTTGATTAAATTGAATCACTGTTAGCTTCTTCCAACATTTGCAATGATTCTGCTTACGAAATTTGGTTAGAAATACAAAATTTGAGACAAATCTTTTGTTCGATATGTTTAGCTATTTCAAAAATCAAAACGTCTATTGAGAGGTACCAACTTAATTAACAGCTGTAAACAAACAGGTTTGACTGATCGCGCTCATATTTTACATAGCAATTAAAGATAATTTTGTGAAATATCTTTTACCCGGGTAATTTAAATTAAAATTTGCGGGTGCTTTTTTGTCACAATGTATATTATACTGAGAGACTAGTTTGAACTCGACAGATAGACATGGCTGAATTCGTCGTACTGTATACTTGCTATTTCCTAATATTTTTACGTCTGTGGAACACTGTATAGTTTATTATGAAATTTGTTTGAATATTTTATATTTTAGGTTTATGTATATTCGTTCCATACCTCTTTTAGTATATCTTCCCCTAAAACTAGTATTTAACGTGCAATGAAAGAATTCTTCTTCTAAATTTTTTACAAAAGAAGATACCAAAATTTTTAAAATTTTCAGAATGTTCAAAACTTAAGAACTATCGCTGGCTACTATATATAAATTGGGCTTTCTAATCAGAATTGAAAATAATGATTGAATAAATTTTAATTTTTGTGACACTTTGCTTTCACCTTGAAACCCATTTTATTCTTCGCTATGCAACTTAGGTTGTGAGTGCAATTAAATAAAGTTCAAGGAAAAAAGAAATTCTGCGAAGCAAGTACCTACATGGGTTCCTCAACTTGTTGTGTGTTAAAATGCATTGAATATTCAGGAAAGTTTGGAGTAAAGTGTACAGAATCGACATAATTGTGTATGTAAATATGAATGCGTGCATTATGCTATTTTATTTACAATAATTCCAGTAATTTCCAAGCAGGAGCATTCTCTATTAGCAGAAATTTCTTGCAGCATTTCCTTGACTCGTTAATTCCGTCCATGAAAATATGTTGCATACAACACCCTTTGCCCACGAGAGCAACAAGGAAAACTTGCGAAAAATATCTCCGGAGTGATATTTGCAATTTGTTCATTAAAGTGACTTTTACATCTGCTACTTTGAGGGCTAGTTTTGTACTTTTCGTAGCAATAAATGTCTGTTCATTAAATGTTAAATGTAGACTCGGTTATTTTTATCATTGAATTCTTCAGCGGTTAATTTCAAATATTTACTCGTTTACTGAAAACATACAACTTTCTTTAACTCATGTCTGCTCACTCATGTTTACTGCAATTTCTGTTTTCAACAAATTGCATTGCTCATATTGTTCATTTGTATCTTGGCCTTTCATTATTTGATTTGCTTCAGCTACCCAACTGACATTTTTATTGTATCCGAGAGGTTGCCTGGGAAACACAAGAATAATTTCCCTTCATACGTTGTACTATACAGCCAGTCTGGAACTACATATATAAAAATATTCTAGCTATACTGTAGTAAAATGCTATTTTATTGAATTACCAAGGACTCTGCATTTTACCTTCATTCGATTATTAAATTTATTTTCCATTGCCTCTTAAGTGGAATTCGAAATGTACTCAGGCTACCAGCGCATTAATTCCTAGCACGCCTATTTAATTAGCGGCATGCCAGTATAATTCAAAGTTGCCGTTATTTTCAAGTTTAGCGCAACAAAACAGTTATTATGAGTATTCGACCATTGGTATGTTCAGTTTGCATGCAATATTGCTCATGTGGACAACTATGTGAACGATACAATCTCTTATGCCTACTCTCCATCTTTTGTTTTGAATCGCATGACCGCACAATTAATAATAGCAATACGTGCCAATACCGTAAGTAACTATTTATGTAGAGAGGATATTAATTTTCTAATAATGTGATTAAAGTACTTTCTATATATTTCAGTAATTAAAATGTATAGAGTATTTCCACGTTCGTCGTTCGTGGAATGTAAGAAGTAGCCATGGCCGAACGACAACTAGGCAAGCGACTTCACATAACCCCACAAAAAATAGACCAGCGGTGTTTAATCGAATGATCTTGAAGACCATGCCGCAGCACCATGACCATGACACAAGATAATGTGGTTAGCAAATGTTTCTTTAAATAAATTAATTGCTTCGTTGGTTGTATGGTATATAGCACTATCTGGTTGGAACCAAAGGATGTCCACATCAACATACTTCAACTCAGGTTCAAAAATACAATTTTATGACCACCTTTATTTTTAAAGAAAGATGGACCGATGATGTTCTTTTTTCATAGAGCATGCTAAACCATTTAACCAAAACAGAAGTTTATCGCTGCACAATATTTTCTAGAGAAAATCGGGATCGGTTCACCGAACGTGCGACACGCTTGATAATCTTTCGGCTTCACTTCTTACACGAGTTGTGGAAGTGCACGGCCCATTGTTGCAGCTGATGGCGGGTGGACTCATTCTGAGGTTTTGCGATACCCTCCTCCTTGGCAGCAAATGTGCCTTCGATGAGCACTGTGGAGTCTCTGATAAAAATCATTACTGACTGGAGTAAAAGTGTTGCGCAAAGGCTCCATGGTTCCTTGAATTATCCGAATCGAATATTAGACATAGCTCGTGAAGCGAACTATTCTTTTGGGTTGTTCGGGAGTTCGGCAAACCAAAGTGAGTGTACTTAAACATAAACCAAGTAACAAGCGCCAAATTAACCAACTTGGAAAAAAGTATTGCCTCTTTGAAAACCTCGTCAAGAAGCAATCGTTACTTTAAGAACGAAAAAAATAGATAGAGTAATTTGCTATAATAAAAACCGTTGTGAAAATTAATTGAAATGATTAAATTTGAAATAAATTTGAAGCTAATTAATTGTGCAGAATGTATGAGTAGAATATGTCTGTAATACATTGTGGTTGTTGGCTTTATAGGTAATAGTTCCATATATTGATACATATTTACGTGTAAACAAATATATAAATTCTAGCATAGTTTGGTGAGCATAAACAAATGTTATTGAAATTTTGACAAATATGTTTGCCACTGGCCACAGAGTCGATAATATGTACAAAATATACAAATGTGTATAAAGCATTTTAAACGCACATTATGAACATAAATATTTGTGACAACGACAAATGTATAAACCAGAAACTATATATAAGAACACACACGTACAAGTGTCATAACTTATGTGTGTGAAATGGGCAATGTGTCATGTGTTAAGCAAAGGTTGTGGTTTTACCCACAGAGTGTTAAACGTTGACAGGTCAAATTACACATTGAGGGCATTTCATGTATGTACGTACGGTTGCCGTTGGCGTAAATGTTGACATTGCCAGTTATAGTTTATTGGGGCTTGTTTTACATTTTAAAAAATTAAGTTACAGTTTACATGGAAGCGAGACTTTAAGGCAACTAGCAAACAACCACATACTTGCGTGTTTAAATAAACTTCTTTATGACTAATACATTTATGCAAACGTTGTACAATATGTATATGTATTTAATCGGGGTGAAACCAAGTACACAGTAGTATATAAATATGCGTGTAGTTCAGTTTGTAGCAAGCATCAGAAATACTATATGCAGCTGAAAGCAATGTTATTTGTTGTGCAACAACAGTCGCATAATTTGCTTAGAATACTGCATGACCACTCATGAACATTGTCATTTTTGTTGCAACACATTTGTAATATTTTGCTTATTCGTATGTCCTGCTTTTAAAGTTTGGATAAAAAAATGAAAACATGGTCAATATGAGGCTTTTTAACACACACATCCAAAGTTTTAAGCGCTTCTCGCGTTGTATAGCATTTTAGCCGTTTAATTACGACTGAGACAATTCTGCACTGCAAGACATAAATACGAACAGAATTGCTTTAATGCTAAAGAAATGTGGCTCTGTTGATGGAGAAAGCGCTCATAGAAGAAAAATCTTAAAAATTTTTGCAGTTTACGATTTCTCGATTTAAATCAAGTATGTAACGGGACTTTTCAAAATTATTACCAGTTGTTTTCATATCTGAAACCTGTAAGTATATTTAATGCCAATACCATTGAAAAATAAAGGAGACTAGATTATGTTTTAATAATACCGAGGTTCGTTTTGAGTCAAGTCGAGTTTGAAGTTTGAGTAACTAGAAGAAGCGCGACCATAGGTGCAGAATGGGGACTATTTTGAAGGCGAATATTTCAAAAAACGAAAATTTTCGTTACTTTCTGAACACACCTCGTATATTTTGCGTTGAAACGATATTGAATACATACTCCTAAATATTTACGATCGGACTCAGTGCATGTCTTCAATAACACGAAAGTTTGAATATCTCATAGTGATCAGCTGCAGAAACTTTTTGACGACTGCAGCACTCCAGTACACATTACTTACTGCCATACATATCCACAATGTACTTTTATATCTTTTTCTCCTTATTGACTTTACTTATTGGCTTCTTTTGGAATACGTGGCCAACAAAAGTGGATGCAATAACCAAAATGAAATTGTCAAAGTTTGCTTTCAATATCACTTGGGCATTTTAGTGGAGTTCCCTGTTTTAATTTTACTCTCTTCATACTTTACACTTCTTTATCAATTGCTCTCATGTGTTTACTTGCTTTTTTCGTTTACTCCTGGCCAACCCTTGTTGAGCAAAATTGGATGCTGTGAGCAATATAGTGAGAAAGTTTTTAAAAAGTTTGGTTTGTGTTCTTGTTTACACATATTGTTTCGCTGTTTTTTATGTATTTTATAAGGAATTTGGGAGTTCAGAACAGACATTTTGTAAAGCGCTAAACGAGGACTATGCACACTTGCACAAATATTGTAAAGCAATTTTTATATAATAAAGAGATGATCAGGAAGACGGAAATTCAATTTACAAAAGTGGAGCAAATTGTATCGCGTTATATTAGTTTTACGTAAAATGAAGCAATTGCTAGATTTTTGCAGCAGTTAACAGTGCTCAAGAGTAAAATTAGAAAAGTGCATTTGCAGGATACTGAGACATGTTGCTACAGTATTTTGTAAATTCGTGTTATATGACTTTATTAAAAGTAAAATGCTTGGTATATAAATAATGTCTTATAAATCATCAGATTTATCTCCAAGATACTTATGAAATGGTGCCAGTAATGTATTAAAGGTCGAGGATAAGGTAAAATTGTTGTAAACTTAACGAACTTAAATATTAACGGTATTGCTTATTCCTTGTCTGCTGCTAATTGGTCTGGTTGTACTTGAAGCTGTAATTATAAGATGACTTCAAAACATAATTGAAGAAAAGGGCCTAATACCAATTCATCAATTTAAATTTAGATCGCAATATTTGACAATCGATCAAGTTCTTCGGATAACATGCAAAATAGAGAATGCGATAAAAAAACAGAACAATTGCATTGCTGTTTTTCTTCACGCACCCAGGTGTTCGATAGAGTAAGACACGATGGTTTACTTCATAAATTAAAGCTTCTTTTTCCACAGTATCTAAGTGACCTAGTTGCCTATTACCTGAGCAACCGCTACTTCAGAATCAAGCAGGGATAATCATATAATAAAAACAGGTGTACGCCAAGATAATGTCCAGGGACCACTCTTATTTTTTGTTTACTATCGATATGCCTACGCCGCTAAACAGCACAATCGCCACATTTGCAGATGATACCTGCATCATTACGACCGATAAAAATAAAGCTGAGTCATCGAACAGAATGCAGTCTTCAATTAATACAATTTTAGAATGGACAAGGAAATGTACGTTACTTTAAACGAGTTCAAGTCTACTCATATAAACATACAAAAGTGCTACGTATATCCCCTGTAATCCCGTACTCCACCTCCACCTCCAAGAAATCAACCTTAATAAAATAAAATAAAATCCCAGTCTACAAACAAACGTTGAAACCTTTTCTACATACGGAATTCAAGTATGAGGATACGCTGCACCATTGTACATCGAAGAAGTGCAAAGATTCCAAAATAAAATTCTGCGAAAAATTGTAAATGGTTCGTGGTACATACAAAATTCAAATCTACTTGGTGATCTTCACATGGATCGATAATTCATTCGCGAAACATGTCACAAGGTCACAAAATCATGTAAATGCTGAAGCCTGACAACTAGGAGAGACTAGAAATAGCAGACGCAGACTAAAAAGAAAAGCGTTTAATGGACTTCTAAGCAAATAGCAAATATTTAAATATTTAGTCTTTAAGACAAAGTTTAGTTTTAGAAAAAAGCTTCTTAGCTTCACTTTAGTAGTAAATATATATGTAAAGTATGATATGATAAAAATTATTAAATTTATTTAATTTTTAAATGGAAGGCACACTGACTTTTCCAATTAGTCGTAATCACAGGTGACGATTCATGGATTTTTGAGTATGATCTCAATGAAATGCAAGCATTTTGAGACGATAGAGGGGATCCATTCTGCATGCACCGCGGCCTGCAAGACTATTCCGGAGAATGGCTTCCGTGATACCTTCAATTCTTGGAAAAAATTTAAAATTCTTCTTTTGGAGTGTGCAAGATTTTATTGCTCCATTTATTACATTTCGGTTGTGGTTCTTTGTACCTAGAAATAAACGAACAGCAACACGCGCAGGTGTTTGCCAGCTTCTTAGCAACAAAGTGTCTACTATTCAGAGTGCGAAAACGGTATACACATAAAAATATGTACAATCACATACCAGCACGAAAAGTTTTGTGTCGCAAAACTTAAGCTGCCTAACTCCACCACGGCTTCCCTGCTAAGCCAAATTTGATCTTTTCAGCCAACAATTTGAGTTGCAATGCTTGCCATTCGACATTGGCAGTTGCATAGCTCTTTAGCTCAGCCTCGTTTTCTTAGTCAGAGTTGTGTGTGTCGAAGTTAAATTGTTCTTATGCCTAAACTAGCGAATAAAAGTAAATCTAAAAGTTTTGGTGCATTCATAAGAAAGCTTTTTCTCGGACGTGCCTGACGCTTTTGCTGCACCTTTGCAGTTGGAGAAGAACAAACAAAATTGTCACGCGCAATGAATGCTATATCCTTGTTTGACGCAAATATGCCAAGAATAGTGATTGCACTCGAAATAGAGGGTCACAGAATTTTCAAAAATTTATCTTATTTATCGTGAAGTAAGAGGTCGGTGATATTTGGACACTTGCTATAAGTCTGAAGTAAATAACTTGTCCTTATAAATTTATCATTTATTATATATTTATTATATTTTCAAACATAGTATATTCATCCTTGCTATACCATAATTATACACATACATATATGTATGTATATTTTGGGAACAACATGAACGACGGAAAGCACGTACATAAAATATCTGAAAAAGTAAAATAAGTTTATCACTCTGCCAGCGGTATCGCTGTCTTTAATGATGCGCTCAGCGATATCGTAGTAACCACATTTCACACTTCACTTTGAATTTTCCGACATGTAAAGTGTATTCAACGCACACATATACACATCTCTTTCTTTTCGTCTGCTCTCGGAGTGTCGTATTGGCTCATGAAACATGCAACGTGCAGCATATGCAACATTTACTGCGGATAATAGCGTTAAATATTTATGTACAGAAAACGCATCCACCGGTTGGCTGATTTTTCGCAAGGCGTGAACTGACATACTTACCTCAATTTGGAGCATTATTGGGCCCTATCCAAACAGCACATGGGTAGTGAGGGATGTGATAGTTGTGGCTCAACACGAATGGAAGGTTTGTGTCATAAAGCAAAAAAGGTTTAAAATAATAAAAAAGAATATAACAAAAAAGTATGCGGTTGTAGCCAAAGGGTTGTCGTTAATTAAACTTTCAACTGTGGGTATGATCATTTTTTGTGACATACATTTCCAAATTAATAGCTGCAAATGGGAGGTTTATCATAAATAATCAAGTAGAAAATTTAATGATTACGAATTCATAGAAACGTACATTGATTTTATGTGGATATAAATGTTTTGTATGTTTGATCATTTATATGTCTCTAAATAATTTTGGAGAAATTAATTTTAGTTTTATGCTCTCCAACAATTTAACATAATTTTGTCATGAATTTTCCACCGTTTGAATCTCTGCCATTTCCCATTGCAATGTTCATACAAGATGTGACCACTTGCAATGAGCGCCAAGTGAAACCACTTATACATATACAAATATGTACTCGTACATCAAATTTGTGCCCAGCTTTCGTCCTTCACTCACCCTTGCATCATAAATTTTAGAAAAATTCGTACCAATTATGTCGGAAATATTATTTATCACCTCTTACCAATTCATAACCACCTCATAATCCTTAACTCTACATCCATAACACTAAAACTGCGGGCAGCATAAACTTCACAACCAGCACCCTCACAGCGGACTCATCTATTTTCACTGACAGCAATATCGTGCGCGCAGATCAAGTGAGAATACTCATTTGTTCTGAAGCGTGCAACTTCGCGCTCTTAAAACGCACGTGCTACATATGCTGATAGTCGGAATGTTTACTGCAACAGCGCTTGCACACTCACAAATGCACGAAACCATTGCCTTAGGTTTCTATCTGAAGCGAGCGTTTGTTTACTCACACAGTCACAATCGCTATGTATGTTGTACTGTGTGTGTATTAATGTAAAGTGCTCAACAATGTCATGTTAGAGGTTGAGCTGGAAGCTAATTCCACACACAATGACCCAACACCACACGATTCTCTGTGAAAATTGAAACGAAAATGTTTTAAAAAGCAATTAGGGAGTGTACTTGTGCGAAGCCGTTAGAAGCGAGTGACAGTTTTATTGCAAGTAACAATTAGTCCTTCGCTATCATGTTGTTCTATCTTGCATTGATTTCTTTTTTTAGTGATAGCATTTGTTTTTTTGCTCAGCGATTATATGGTGTATGTGGGATTACGGTGCTGGGCGGCGTATACGCAACTGTAAAAATATGCGAAAATAAAATTTTTAAAGTGTTGACATTAGTTAATAATTTATTAAAATAAAACTAAACCACACATAACTGCCTAATGCTTAATTTTGTACATAATCAAAAAAAGTGTCTTAACTTCAATCGGAAAGAAAGCTCATATTTCTTAAATGACAAGGTATAATACTAAAATAAAGTTCTAGAGTTTAGTTTATTTAATATTTTGTGGTCCATAGTATGTGAAATATAATTTCGTTAAAACTTTGTTTATATAATTTTGATTTTAAGCGGCGGACAACAAAACAATAGAGCTTCCGTTAGATACAGAATGATAAAAGTAAGCAACTTGTGTACTGTTCAAAACCTCAATTTTTTCGAAAAGAATCAGCAAATTTGGTGGGAACCGATTTAAAAAAAATTTAAAATTTTAAAATTAGTTGTGGTATATCTTTACATAAGATTAATAATACATCATCATATACTTGTACAAGCATAATATATTTGCTAAAATGAAAATCGGTCTGATGTCCCCTTTACAAATTTCCTCCGAAATTTACATAAATAACAAACTTTTCAACACGTAGTAAAAAATGTTTTTATTTTTACAATTTATATATATAAATCTGTTAAAATATGCTTACACTCTCGAATCGATCTCCGTGCTGCAGTTCAGAACTAATGATGCTGTCATTTGTTAAAGTAAAATATTTTTCGAACTCGTAGGTTCCATGAGGATAGGTAGGAGGTGTGAAAAGAGTGCACATTCGCTACTGTTAAATGTAATTTCAACTAGAAATAGTAAGAATAAAAATCAGTTCACTAATTATGCACATGTACATACACATAAACATGCCATCAATGTACCGTACGTACTTCATTAGTTACCACAAACAATTTACTGTTATTGTTGCTTTTCCTCCACCATTTGCCATTCGTTTGTTTCTATTCATCCATTGCATTTCATTTAATTTTAAGAGCTATTTTAGCAAATGATGATTGTGATGGAGTTCGCAATTTTCAGTCCACAACATCAAAACCAAAAAATGTTAATAAGAAGAGTTCACTAATGCTAACAGTGTTCGTGCAAATGGGCAAAAATGTAGCCACCATCGGCGAGCTTGATTATAGCATTTACTTATCCGTATATGTGCTTAGTACATGCTTAGCGAGTCCGAAATATGGTGTGTGCCGGCATTTATCATAGTTTAAATTCATTTAAAAATGCTCACTTAATATCCACATATACCAGTTGATATCAATAAGTTGGCTTAAAACTGAATGGCTGTTTAATACCTGTATCTGAAACTGGTTAATAGTTATTCCCGCAAATTTTGAATTTTATTTTTTTGCTTTCCGAGAATAATAATATTATTCACTTAAATGTTGTCACCTAAATCCAAACGAGATAGAGCGAAACTGATACAAATATAAAAGCGCAACTGCAGTTTGAGAAAATTAAAATAAGTGGGTGTTGCCTCGTAGCTCATTATTTTGTTATTAAAAAATCTATTCAACTACTTTTTTTGTAATAAATACCATCGCATTTTCGGAAAAATATCACACAATATTTAATATTTTGTAGCCCTGACTCTAGTATGCCTGCCAAAACAAGATAAAGGACAACCCAAACATATTTCTCTGGTATTGTGTACAAAAAGCCTGCAATCATTACACCAATGGAAATATTTCCTCACCGCACACAAACATTGGCCGAATGTAAACGTTTTTGCTCAACAGCTCAAAATGCAAACAGATCTGGTCATTGCATACACTTTTGTTGCCTAGCTTTTTACTGTACGTATAGACATACATTCTTTCTTACTTTTATGAGAATTCATTCAGCCGTTTTGTTTTTGTAGCTGTGGTTTGTCTGCACTGTATTACATACTGTGAGTCCGTGATCTCTTCTGCCTTTGGCACAACAGCCGGGCGAACGGATGGCGTCAAAGCCAAAGAGATCACATAGGCTACCAAGTTCATGGTATTTACATGCTTTGATCAGTCCAGTGGAAGAGTCAACCAACCGGGTGGAGCTACGTTGCTTTGGCGCCTCTACAGCCTTTAAAATAACGATGCCACATGATGCAATATTTTTGGCACAGAAGTTTCAGTTACGTAGCTTGAAGTTTAAAGAAGTCGCATTCGCTTTAAAATTAAAAATACTATTTCTGAAGATCTATTAAATTTAGTTATAGGTACTGCGGACAGACCAGCACAATCCTCGATTTTTACTTTTATTCAAAAACTTTCATACACTTGAAATCTGCCAAAATTCGACCGCTTGAAAAGTGTTGAAAATGTTTTCACTCCGTAAGCTTAACGAGCAAGCTCTTTAGAAGTAATCTAATAATCGTTGTAAAGTACTTCTAATTTAAGCTCGAGAGCAAACTCGGTTCTTGTTTACAACAATGTGTTTGTATATTTGTTTCAAATAAATTTGACGTTCAACCATGAAAAGTATAAATGATATGCTAATTTGATAGATCTTACCTTTTTCAGATTTTCAAAGTCGTTGCCAATATACTGTAAACGAAGTGAGGTTACGTAAATATTTCGTAAATCGCTAAACTAAAAATAAGTCGACAAATTAAAGTTAAATACAAGTGGGCTTGAATGCTGGTAATATGTAGAATACTGTAATGCAGGCGGTTTTCAACTACAAAATACAACATGATGCACGAGTATATAAACACATTGTATACGCTTATTTTCATGTAAGGCCATATGTACATATGGAGCTACCTTTATGTGTATTAATGCCATCCATGAAACAATAGAAAATCTAATATCCTGAATATCTCTGAGCTACACGTGGGCAAACAAAAATACGCTTAAAACCACCATCAGCCAAAGTATATCAAAATGTATGGCAATGTGTACTCAAGCGCATAAAAGAGGTTCTGTGTCGTGATATGCAGTTCACGCAGTTGCAACAGCCACACAACACAGCAATTCCAGTTGAGTGTTCTCTGCCAATTGCAATTACACTTACCCATGATGCGCCAGCTAAGTCGGCTCAGTTGAGCTCCGTTGGTTTCCAGGACATGAGCGTGGCTCAGTTGGCATGGACATCCACATAATCAAGTGGGTAAACACACAGCAGGCCGCAATTAAATGGAAAACAAAGAGACACTCGTGGTTGTTACTGCTAATTATATTAGAATCTTCATTGGTGAAGTTATTTTCCTACAATTATATATTTACACTTCTTTTCGCTTTTTTGTTGATTCTTATTGTTTGATTGCCCGTCATTTTGTTGCAGACAATTGTTAGTACTAGCAAAATAACAATACCAAAAGGGGTGTGGCACGTCAATAATTGTTATCGTAATTCTATATCTTCTTTCTTTTAAGTTCTTACCATCAATTACCGCATACGAGAGGTATGCCTTTAAGAGCATCTTCTGTGTTGAGTGCAAATAGCAATAAATAAGCGCTTAATGTATAGTAATGATAACAACCCAAAAGCGTGCTTACTAACTTCACAATAATTATAAATGCAATAAACGACAAGAGCACAAATAACAGAAACTTAACCCACAACTAGAGAGTTTGTAGCATTTTCAAGTACTTATACGCAACTACTTTAGTGGCACTCATACGCCTTGCCGTACCGTGCTTTGATTATATTATAATTGCTATTGCTGCTTCATAGCACGCGCTGCATTTGTCTGCAGCTGCTACCTCAATTAACTAATGCGTGATGCAAATGGAGTATGCAGGGGTGACATTACACGTATTGCATCGTTTAATTTCTGCTTTAATTGTGTGTTTTTAAGCTCTTATGAGATAATAGTAAGCTCATTAAAGGAAATAATAGTCTTGACAAAATTAAGGATAATATCTATATGCTTGATTTTTTATTTAACGGCAACGGGTTCATGCCGTTTTTTTTGTTTTAGAAGCATTCATCCTACTGTATCGTGCATACATTTAACAAAACAAGTTTCAATTATTTCTTTTGAGTTATGGGTATGTGTATATGTACAACCACTTCCACGCTAAATAGAAAATGGTTTAAATTTGGTTAAGAACAGTTGCTTTTTGCGATTTCTTATAAAAAATGTTTGAATATTTGTTATTAAAATTATATCCAGGAAAACCCTCATCCACCGACAGAGTAAATCAAATTCCGCTGGTAAATTCCTGCAACCGAATATTCGAGTGGGAATGATAATCCACACAGATTTATAGTTGGATGCTCAATTGTCCGGTACGTTGCTGAAAAATTTGAGGAAAAATTTGTGCGGCGGCCAAATCAAAGTGGAAAGCTAATTTATGCAATCACATGTATGTTGGAGTTTGAGTGTGATGAGAGATAAGAATTTTGTAAGTTATTCACAATTCAGAATTCGAAGTGAATAAGCTGATTCACATTTGGTAGGTATTGGAGTGAATGTTTAAATAAGTAAGGAAGGATTAAGTTCAGGTTTAACCGAACATTTTCAACTCTCACATATATCCGAACTTAGGCCTTCCTTGCTTGTTTTGAAATATGCTTCTTTTTCATACATTTTCTGGAAATGTTTGCTTGAGAGCGAGCTGTCAGTTGATTTATACTCTATTTGCGTTGTCATTTAAACAAGAAACAGACTCACTTCGAAAAAACGTTTGGAAATTGTGAAAATCGATTTAATATCTTATTTAGCGATGCGATCCTTTGCCCGAAATCATATTGTAAACACAATGTTAAACCCTTATCTTTATAATAAATAAAAATTTTTATGTATATTTTAGGTATTCATGAATTTACATATACACGTGGAGTTTTTACTCTCTTCAACTTCAACACCCAAATAAAACAACAAAATCAAGAAGCCTCTAGTCTTTAGTGGTTTGTTTCTATTTCCTCTTTTTCCCTTCATCTCCACTGCATTATCATCGTTTTGCCATTTTGTATGCGTGACGGTAAGTCGACGCTGTTATGTTTAATGCAGCATTAAATTACAAACTGTAAATTACTTCTGCATTGCAGTTGCTGCGAGATTTCCAGCTTACGAAGTTGCTCTTGATTGTTTGGTGTTGAGGAGTCCTCTTTTGGTATCAACTTCCTGACAGCTAACCGCTTAAGCTTGCAAATTACAGACGCAATGCGAATATTTTTATGCTACTCTAATACTCTGTAGTTACAGCTTGCAAGAGTTCAAAAATAAAACATTTGAAGTTCTTTAATAATTAGTGTGTGTGTTTTTTTTAAGAGTTTATATCACGCTTATTGCAAAGCCCTGCACAATTGTGTCAGCGATAGTTTTATACCGACTAATGAGAATAAGTGGAATTTATTTCCGTTGGTCTATACTAACCTTTGTAGTAAATAGATTTCTTAGTATGTGGGACTGTGTGTCCATATGGTAATTTTGACATAAAAATATTTTATTTTAGTGTGATACCACTTAATCATATTTTACTCCTTTACGAAGACTTTATAGTCATTAGTTAGTTATGATTGGAATAAGTTTGTTCAATGTCGTATCACTATAAATAGATAACTAATTGTGTGTATGGCTAAGTTTTGCATGATTTCTTTATTTTTTCAGCGTTTGCTTGTAACATTTTCTTTTTTTGGATGTACGATTCAATAACTTTGTCAACTGCAATTGATTTAATTATAATACATTTAAATATTATAGAATCCATATGTGAAAAAAGCTACAAGCAATTCAAAAAACGGTATTCTCTACAAGCCCTCGGACATACAGTGACGAGTAATGCACGCCTACCTGAGTACACAGGTGTGATTACAAATTTTAAAGTGTTAATATTGTGATAAAATACCAATTTTTCGATCGTGTTATGAGGAATATTTGTTGAGGCTATCATGACACGCTCCCAAAGCTCATTCAAATTTTTTTGGTAATAATCGTGCTGACACAGATTTTTCTCACAACGGTTCACAAATTCTCAATTGGATTGACTCTTTCGACATTTTAGGCGTATTTTTCGTGTCTCCATCATGTTGAAAAAAATTTCCTTTATTGGGTATGCACATTCGTCAACAAACTGAGGCAAACATGTTTGCTAATTATTTATGTAATCTTCCTTTCTCATTATTCCGCATTTTTATGTATTGAAACGACGTTCCACCAAGTGAAGGATGCCCACCCTATTATACTACCGCTGTGTTTTCTTTAACATTTAAGATGTTTGGAGCTGCTCGGTCTAATAATATGACTTACCGTTAGGAAAGTAACGATTGGTTTCTATTTTGTCAGACCAAAAACCCATTTGCAATAGAGATAAAACGTAGTATAATGAGTACCCACCTTCTCTGCTCGTTACAAACAAACTTGTGCGAACAATGTCATACAACCTAAGTCAAATCAAATGCAATTGCAGTGTGTGCTGGCAGTGATACTTCACTTCAACTTGCGTATAAATAGAATATGTGTATATAAGTATATGAAATTTGCAACACCATCGTTTTGCAATGCCAATTTCCATTTCGAATTTTCCATTTTATTTCTTCATCGAAGCGATTTATTTCCCTCTGTTAGTTTGTGTAGCTACAGATTTGCGATTTTGACACTTATGGGACACAATACAGTTCATTTTACAACAAAAATACATTTACCTACACTTCGGTATATGCATATACCAGGTGCGTTCCAAAGTAAACAGGTCTTAAAAAAAAAAATCAATTCGACAAAATCAATTTATTGCTTCAATATAACTTTTTGCACGGTGCAAAGGCATGTCGAACGAGTGTTTTAGCTCGTTGGCCGGTATGGCCGCCAGCATGCCGGTGCAAGCCTTTCGAATGGCCTCTACGTCTGCATAACGCTTTTGTTTCATGGACAACTGCATTTTTCCGAAAAAGAAGAAGTCGCACGATGCCATATCAGGTGAATACGGGGAGTGGTTAATGGTTAAAATGTGATTTTTGGTCAAATAACCGGTCACAATTGTCGGGAGACCTCTTTTCAGTTATTAATATTATACAAATAGTTTATTTAATCTTTTAAAGTTAGTTTTACAAAGTTTAGAAAATAAAGAAATAATAAAATAGATTTCGCTGTTCGTTACGCGTGTATGCAACCGACGCCACTCGACGACTCTCTTCATGTACAGATGCCACCCCTTGGCTATTGCTATTTTGTACACAGGTTGCCAGATTGTTGACACAATGATGTTCTTCGAATGTTGGATTCTGAGAAATTTTTGGTCGTCAACCAATTTGTGCGGAACTGTTCGGTCGAAATGCAAAAAATCGATGTTTTGGAGATGTTCAATTCCATTTTCATGATTTTGTTCGTCATTTATGTCCTCAGAACCACTTTGAAAACTGTGAAACCACTCGTGCACTCTGCTATGGTAAAAGTTTCGGTAAAAGTTTTACCAATTTTAAAAGAAAATTTCATGTTGGCTCTTTATTCGAAGCTCATTTTCGCACCGATAACACAAACATATTGACACCCAATAATATTTACGCAATAAGTTCACTTCCAATCAATGAAATGTCACGTCAATTCTCACTGGACAATCGATAAAGATAGCAGATTCTAATGCACCAGGCGACATATAGACGTCGCGACCAGGAAGGGCTAGATTCAAAAAGTCCTGTTTACTTTGGAACTCGCCTTGCATATAAACATCTTTAGAGGCGGAAAAAACATAAATATTAGCAATTTGATCGAGGATTGCCCTGACATTATATTGAGTACTTCCAAGTACTCGTATCACTAGAGGCATTCAAAAGAATGATAATACAATGGTTATTTGTTTTGCGTGCTTTTTCGCAAATGGTATACATAGGCATGCTTGAGTGAGATTTAATTTCTCTATTCTGCGTTCGCCGTTTTAGTATTACAGTGATGTCACCCTTGGAATAAACATATTCGAGCTGTTTCGTGTTTACTGCTTACTGTATGGCTCTCAGTGAAATGCTGCAGCGATCAGTGGAATTTTTGGGAAGTAGCAGAACTATTAGTGTAATAACATAAAAGTGCAGAAATATTTAAATAGCAATCACGATCTGATGTTAATGACGCTATCGTACTTAAAAAAGTGAGATAAAATTAGACTTAACTTAGCTCTTCCTTTCTTTTAATGAACTTAACTTTTGCAGATATTTATGGCTAGCAAAATTTATATTGCATACCAAATTCAAACAAACCTCTTTTCTACACATTTAAATACTGCTCTTTTGCATAACTATCAACCGCAATGCGGTCTGAAAGCAACTAATAATGCTGTCAAGCTAATTTGTTGCTAGAGATAATAATTTCCATTACAACCTCGACGACAGTAAATGGAAAAGTCCTGAGTATAGGAATATATTTACATATAAAAACTAAAAAGCGCCTTACACATCTGTTTTACATGCACTCATATTTGCTGGCTGATGTCACCAACTTTTGTCACAACATGCATGCGAACTTTAGCGTACAACTTTCAGAGTTTTTCGCCTGTTATAGAAGTATTAAGGAAAGTTATTAAAACATTTCTGAAACTCATATCCATGGCTCGTATTTGTGCATGTGCGTATGGTAAAGTTTTGCCAAAAGCGGAACCAAAACGGCGAGAAGAAATAAGTTAGGGGTTGTTGTGGGGTCAGGATCCGAACTGAAAAACAGATAACACCAGTCCTTTGAGGTTTGATGGTAGTGAGGGCTATACTTGTCACACCTTATAAGAATAATATGCTGTTCGTAGATATCGATATCGGAAACTCCAGAGATGAAGACTTATTTATTTATTTTTTTGTCTGTTTGTGAATGATAAAAAGACGATGAATTTGCAATTATTTACATTTCCAATTGCTTAAATAAAAACTATATACTTAGCTTTTACTTTTACATTTTAGTAATAGCCAAGAGCTTTGCATTAATGCTAATTACTCATACCAACGCACTTGCATACCTTGGCTAATTAGCTGTGGAGCATAATTTGGCAAATGTGGGCGTTAGATTACTCAAAAATTGTATGTATGTATAGTTAAATATGATAGTTTTATGCAAATTATTAACGGAAACAATAATGAAAGTAAAAAACAATAGAGAATAATTTATTTCGATATTCCCTACTTTTTTTAAGAAAAAACACAGACACTTCAAATTTAATGGGAAATGTTTATTATCATTCAACAAAACATCTTTTTGCATTTATTTTTTGAAGATTACCTATTTCAAATGTGGCCTCGGCTATGTCTTATATGGTCTGTCCGTTGACTCAAATTTTCGATGATTCGTTCGAACATTTCGACTGGCAACATGCGGAAAACACCCGTGATGTTTTGCTAAAAGTCCTAAATTGTGGACAATCGCAGGAAAATTTCTAACAGTGAAATAACTCACGATCTTAGTGGCCAATCGACCGGTCCAAAACTTGTAATTATGTACTTACCAAAGTGCTCTCTCAATGAATCCATTACTCCATGCAATGTGAGAGTTCATCTATTTGGCGTCGTATTGTTGAAACAAAATATCATCGAGATCGCTAACTTCAATTTCGGGCAACAAATAGTCGGTTATCTGGCACGATAACGGTCGCCAGTGACAGTTACGTTCTCATCGGCATCATTTTTGAGAAATATGGGCCGATGATTTCACCAACACACAAATCCACCAACTAAACCTTTGTTTTTCTTAATGAAATGACAGCTCTTCAATCTCTTTATATTTCTCTTCGTCCCGAATGCGACAATTTTGGTTATTTACATACCCATTGTGCCCGAAATGGCCCTCATCGGCGAACAAATTTTGGATTGGAAACGTCCGATCTTTTTGAAACCATACGAACGGTGTCTTGGGTAGGTTGAGAGGTGTCAGTTCTTGCACAAGCTGTATTTTGTATGCTTTCAAATTAAGATCTCAACGAGAAATGTGTCAAGTAGTTCCATGCGTTAGTCCGAGTTTCTGCGAACGGCTGCGAATCGACTCTCAACTGCCTTCGTGTACACACTCAGCTGCGGCTGCTATATTTTCATCACCGTGCTAGATGTGGTCTATGCGTTTGACGAAGTCAAGTTTATGCTTCTGCTTAGTGAATACGATATTTTTCTGCGCTAGCATAAGCTGAGACGCCAGTCCCGTGAATAAGTCATTAAGCCCTTTTGTATCAATTTGTTTCCTATATAACTGAAATAAGAAGAGGCAAGTAAACAACTACTACATAAATTATGGCGATTGCGGTCACGATTTTTCTCAATATCCTTTCAAATATCCTCTGAAGCGCATAACATAAGTGCTGTGTTTCAATATATTCAACACAAGGAAGAAAAGTCGAATTTTCAATTTCTGCCAGTTATTTTACTGTCAGTATCAGTACGATGATTTTCGAAATGAACTGCACTGTTTGCTGTTTTTAAATTGGAAAAGTTTTCACTTGGCTTGTAACCCTCATCAAGCAGAACAAATATTTATATTTCAGTAGTTATAATCGAACCCCGGTTTGCTAGATTGATTGCATTGATAAGCATTTAAATATTTGCTTCAAATTCGGCTTGGTTGATGGCGTTATTTGTGCGTGTAAGACATCGCTGCTCAGAGTTATCCCCAGAAAGCTACAGATGCATGCATTTCAGCAGAGTTTGCACAAATCTTCGAATTGTTTTTATCTCAATTTCTCAATTGCTTGTACTTTGCTTTGACTTTTCTTGTGTTTTCTTGGCTACAGATTGCGCCGAGTAAAGTGAAATCGAAGCAGAGAAATCGTTTCTCTCTCTTTTTGTTGGAATTGAACTGAAGTTTAAAATAAAGGGGATAAAAATGAAGTTCGGCAATAAGTTTGCTTTACAACAAATACGAATGGTATAGTCGTCGTTGTTAGAATTTGTTGAACGTAAGTTTTTGAGAGTACCTTAGAGTTTAGGTTTCTCGTGTATTTTTTACTTTTAATTCTGAGTACTTTTATATAAATTTGTATTTATATTATATGTCTTTCACCGAATTAAAGCAATCTTTGGGTACAAAATGATATAATTCAGATATAGGTTTGTCGTTAATTACCAAAGTCTAACACCTATAAAAATATACATAAAAACTAAGGTAATGAAGGCAAGACTCTAGAGGAATGACTGCAGTTGGCAATTCAATTGGAGTGGGTAGTGCAACCCTCAAGCAGTTTACCGAAAAATGGAGTGCAAATAAATATGAATGCAGCAACGATTATTTCGCTGACTATTTGATATTATTATTACAGTTTAATTTTGTGAAATGCGGTGTCAATGATTAAACTTTCTATTAATTTTACTCCAACGATAGGTGGCAAATTTTGCAATAATATTTAAGTCTCCTTGAGTTGAGTCATTTCAGTCAGCGATCGAGTAAACGGTAATGAAATTTAAAATCAATACAAAATATACAAGACTAAAAAGTTAAACAATTTGGAATGGAAAACATTAAAGGTATGTATATGTGCTTTCAAATTTATATAACGATAGGCCGCAATAGTAATATTTATTTTAAGGTGTTATTCAAGTAGAGGTACTTTTTTAATAGTCTGTTTTGATAGATGACGCATGAGTTGTGTCAATTTGTTATGCTATTTTTCTATTGTTTGGCATTTAATCATAGAAAGACTAACAGCAGACAACATTTACAATTCGTTCAACGTTATTACGAAAATTCACGTTCTGTTAAGAATATGTTTCACAAGCTTCCCTGAACTTATGGTCAACATAATAAAACTTCTTACTGAATGTACTATCCGCAACTCTATCGCCCATCTTGAGGCCCAGCATTCATTATTGGATAATATTCGACCGAATGGACCACGTGCAGTAGCCGTAGCTGAGAGTTTACACGAAGACCATGGAGAGTTCATTTGGCGCAGTTCGCAGCAACTCTAACTGACGTATGGAACGACTTGGCAGATTTTACTTCGAAATATTTAATTGAAAGCGTAGAAAGTCAGGCTTGTGCAAGAGCTGAAGCCGCTCGACCTACCCAAGCGACATCGCTTCGCTCTCTGGACTCTTGAGAAACTTCAAGAAGATCCGACGAGCCAAATTTTGTTCTGCGATAAAGCCCATTTCTGGCTTAATGGATATGTAAACAAGCAAAATTTCCGCATTTGGGACAAAGAGCAACCTGAAAAGATTCAGGAGCTGTCACTTCATCCTGAAGAAACAACGGTTTGATTTGTTTCAAAAAATGATGCCGGTGAAAACGTGACCAGCAATGGCTACCGTTATCGCGCCATCATAACCGACAATTTGTTCTTGGAATATTTGCAAAGGAATTGTGATTGAAGTGTCTCTAATTTGTATACACCTCTTTTAGTACTCTGTTGAAAAGAAACAAAGTTTTGTGTGTAAATTAAGATTGAGGTGCTTTAAATATTTGGAAATTTTAATAGATTTTTTAATAGAGATTGTTGAAATGAAATTTTGTAACAAGATTTTACTTGCAAACAGTCAAAAAAACTTTACTCACCTCACTTACTCAAACATTCCATCGTTCAGCTAAAATTCTTCCACTCATTCGCATTTTTATGGAATTTAAACAGAAAACTTTAAACTTTATAATGAGAACTACAAAATGTTGGCCTTACAACAACCTCTTGAACTTTTGTCCGCTTATATTTTACTATTTATTTTAAATACAAAGAGAAATGTGAATTTATATGAATTTTTAAGATACTCCTTTGGTACTTTGGGAAGCGCAGTAGAAAGAAACTGCATAGTACCATGAGCATGATTTACAATGCCATTAATGTTCAGATTTTTTATAATATTTTAGTTTGTTGGTTCGATGTCTGCATAAAAATTACAAGTTTACTTTTACATGGGCAGCCCCTAATTTAAATAAAGTCCTCATATGCACGTGGTGAGCAAAAACTCTTTGCTAACTTTAAGGTTCTCTGAGTTGCAATTTGCTTTTATCAAGAGCCATAGGTGCGGTTTGATTTAAAGAAACTGCAATAACAGCTATTGCATTTTAGTGCGTAAAGGTAATGATAGAAGTGCCAATTTCAGCTGTCCTATCCAGCACTCAAAAAGCATTTCTAAAATAATTTACATGTGTAAGGGTCATAGAAGTTAAAATATTTCTGATCAAATTAGGTGAAATTTAAAAAGCAGATTAGTAATAAAAATTATTCTGTAGTCACTTAAAGGACCTTACTGATAACGATTTTTATATACACAAGCACATGTACACACATATGTATTTCGCGCAAGCTTCAAATTATGGAAGGCCGCACATCACACCATCTGCCATTATAGCTTCAATGTCAGCAATCGCTTCCACAACTAACAGTTATGTACATAAATCCAATTCTAAGCATTTGCCTAAATGCTTGATCTTATCTAGCCTGTGCTTTTCGTCATCCTATTTTCGACTGCTTTCAATGGACATATATTTTGGTGCAGCCACAGTAGATTTCTTTGAACCACTATTTCAGCAAATTGTCAACAGAAAGTATCAACTTAATTAAGCGCATTTGTTCGACGAGAATTTGTGGTTGCTTTCAAAGCAGTACGTTACTAACTATTATCGGTTAGTAGACGCGACTTATATAGGATAATAAAAAAATTGGGGAAGCTTCTTATGTACTTAACTTCAAGCTGAGTATCATGTGCAAGAATTTTTAGTAACATTGACGGTTACACATCTAGTATATATTTTCCAAAACAATGTTACCAAAAGGTACGAGATAAACTCAACTCTTTGGCGCTTGTCTGTAATACATATAGATATATCAAGATCTAACTGACAAGCACTATATCTAAAAAAAACTATACTGATATTGCAGATTTTTACTGCTAAATACTGCAAAATATTATAATTTTGTATTAACATTGTATTTTCTGTATATACTTTTAATCAAATCAAATATTCCCGATTTCTGGGTTAATCTTTAGAATGCGAGTTGAGAAGATTCAGCAGAATTTTAAAAAAATCCGAATAAAAACTATATTTTTCCTGTTTTTGACCAGCTTTTATCTACTATCCATTCATGCATCTATGTAGATATATGTCAATAATATTGCCATCCTCCACAAATTGATATAAAATGTAAGTTTTCTGGTCGATTAACATTTATTAAATATAAAGGAACGTTAAAGAGAAAATGTGTGCAAAAATAAAATATGTAAATAGTCGCTATCCAGTATGACACCCAGCTCATAAAATAAAACGAAGAGTAAAGTGCCATTTGACTTTAGAAGCACACCATATAATAATACAATAAAAAGTAGGAAATCTTTTTATTATTTCAAAAGCTATTAAATATGGAAAAAAGCGCGGTAAGAAGAAATAATGCTAAAATGCCCAGTTAAATATTTCTAAGGTCGTTAAAAGTTTATGTTTATGATGAAAAATTATATTGTGTATAATATTTAGTATGATGAAAAGTGATAATGAGCAGCCACAGATGTAGTCGTTAAAGCACAGCATGTATAATAAATATATATAACAACACTAAAATAATAATGATAAATAACACTAATCTTTTACAACATGATGTATATACAGAATGGCGTATAAGTAACTCACCATTTCTATAGTTATTGCATATGTTTTTAACTAAGAAAGTACTGAAGTACCTATTATAACAATATTCGAACTTCAAATATATCAATACTTAAGTATATTGAAAATAAGCCCATTCTACTAGTATCACATATTGTGGGGCTCTGTATTGACTTTTCACCCACCGCTTCATAAACAAAGTAGAATAATAATGTTTCAGTCCAGCCGCAAAAGTAAATGAAAAAATCATATGTAAATATTTTCTACACTTACATAATATGTGGCTTAAAAAAGTTTTAAAAATTGATTGCTTTCATCAACTGATGAAAATATATCGGCGAAATATTAAATTAAATGGTATCATTTGATATTTCAGGTGATTTTAACAACAATCACTTGTACTTCCTCTGTTATTTCATTTAAATTAAGTGTAAGGACGAAAAAATCTATACGAAGTCCGTATTGAAGAAGTAGGAAGAGCTAAATTCGTGTATAACCGAACATTTCATACTCTTGCAACTCGCAAGGATTAAAGCCAGGAATGTGCCTTCAAGCGTATAATGTCTGTTAGTTATATAGGGTCTGGGGCGAGTTTTCACCCGATTTTATTCATTCTAAATAAAAGTATTATTATATTGCCTATATTGGCTTATGTCTGCGGTATAAAGTCACCCGGATGTTCGAAAATCCTTATATGTATTATAAGCACTGCGTCAATATATTCAGTACCTAGAAGTTAGACCAGTTTTGGTTCGATTTAGGCAATTTTTCGTTATAAGGCAAACCTCACTACCGTTAGATGCCGGATTTTTCAAAATTTTTTATCCACATATTCCCAGGCACTGCGATCTCTTAGGCCAAAGAAGAGTTTTATATCTTAATTTAGTGCTTAATTACGACATTAATAATTATAAGTTTTCGGTTAATGGCGTTCAGTGGGTGAGGCAGTGGTTCGATTACGCCTATATATGAGCTCGTAATTTTTTTAGCAAGAAACGCACATGCCAAGTATCGTCATGATATCTCAATGTTTATTCAAGTTGCAGTTTGAACGAAACTATTATACTCTGCAGCAAGATATTGCAAGAGTATAAAAATGCGCCGCACAGAATTTTCTTAAAAAAAAAAAAATACTCGTATAATAAAACGTGTGAGTTTTGTATGCGGCGTGGCACAGTGGTCCAAGTATATAAACTTTTTGCTCTAAAAATTTTGTTTTAATTAATTGAAAAATATTAAGCCACCTGAAAGCAGAGCAAAGGAAAAGCATAATAATATACTATATGAAGATAACTGTATATATTGGGGGAAAAGTTGATGATTCAAGTTGGTTTTTAACATTATCATATAATCAATTTAAAGTTTTTTAAAAGGATTTGACCTTAATACATATATCACCATATAACATTTCAAAATTAATACTTTCAGCGAAAATAGTGTCCTTTACAGCCTTTGTTCTTAAGGCACTTAAAACTATTTTCATTAGTAATTAAGGTTTGACTTTTTTCACATTTATATACAATCTGTATAGGAAATTAGCCACTGTGCATCAGTTTGGAAATTTGCCTTAATAATTGCAACAGCGCGCAATTATACCATTTGCCGCAATACCTTGTTATGCATGTGCATTTTTCAGCAGCAAGCATACTATATATGTATTTTTTCATACTTATTTGTGTGAATACGTGCTGCATGTGTGAGTATTTGATTTAAAATAATCTATATTGCAATCATGCGAACCTGAGTAATTGCCAACAGCCGGCTTGAAATGCTTACACTGATATCAAAAATTGTGATAATAATCCGATATATGGTAAAAACTGTTCAAAGATTTTACCGAAAAAATATTTTTTTTTAGATAAATGTTAAGCAATTTCAGAGAGTACTCCATTAATTGTGGAGTTTGGCTTCCAGTAAAATACAGTTACTTTTTAGTATGAAAATAATTTAAATTATAAATAATTGAAACTAAACACTAAAACTTTTTTTGGAATACAAACTAAAAACTAATTTAATTTAATTTAATTAATTTTTATCGTAAAGTATAAATATTTTATTATGAGATTGGTTCGAGAATGTAAATTGGCGTATACATATTATTTTCCGCCACTTACTTAGCTTTGTCTCAACTGACATAAAATAAATTCAAGAGCGTAAACGTTTGCTCAATCTGTGCACGATTGGACATATGCATTTCTGCATATCCGAGTGTGTGTTTTATTCTCACCGGGATACATAAGATACACGCCGCAACAGCTGCATATAATTGCAGCACTTAGCGATTGGTAACCATTAGGGATATTTTTTGCAATTGCACTAAGTTTTTTTGTGGTGCTTGATGGAAAAAAATATATAATTATTCGCATTTTCCTTCGTTTATTAAAATGGGTCAAACCAAGTCAAGTGGTAAACAAAAATTTCGAAAAATCTTCAATTTTAAAAATTAGCAGTTCATTAGGAGGGGACCAGCGTGAAGAACACTTTAAAGAACTTCTATCGACAGTGTGAAAATGGATGAAATCAGAGGATAACCCCGCTCACTCCCCATATACCGATACTGTTAAAAACTACTAAAACATTAAAATTGACCACCGAGATTGTAAGGTGTGAAAATTGGACGGTGGGAGTGGCACCACCCACTTTTTGGTGAAATCCCATATCTTGAGACGTGACTAACTGATTTGGATAAAATCCCTTACATTCTTATGTCACAGTTTAAATATGGACGAAATCGGACAACAGCCACGCCTACTTCCCATAAAGCACAATTTGAAATTCCACTTGCTGGTTCAGTTTTCAGTACAAAAATCAAGAAGCAATTTAAATAACTGCATAAAACTTTGCACGAATAATATCTGGAGTGTGTGCTGACTTATGACCAATAAAAACTTTTCAAGACCTCAGGTTGACTTTTGATAATCCTTCTCTTATAATTGTATGTCAGTATGTCAAAAAGTCAAACCAATACTGCCCGTATATACTTAATATACAGATTTTTGAACTTCCGGTTGACTTTCTGCCCCATATATTGGCCAATATGTGAGTTATCGCAATGAAAATGAGAGAGCGCATTTTATTCATAGCAATGTATCTTTATTACTACATATAATAGATAAATTTGAGCGAAAACTTGGCCTAGGCCCTATATAACTAATATAAGAATTTCGAACATTTTGCTGACTTTGCTCCATATGATTGGTTTTACACTTTGATTCTTGCAAGTTGCAAGAGTACATATAAAACATTCGGTTGCACCCAAACTTAGTTCTGCCTTGCTTGTTGTGTTTGCTTTTAAGAGAGTTGATATTAGACTTTTGAGCAATATCCGTACACATATGCATTATAATCTAATATTTGTAAACAGCATAAGGAACAAGAAGACGGAATTTCGAAATATAAAAACCCAATATTCTAAGAGCGAAAATAAAAATATTTTATCCACTTTTTTGTTATACGGATTGTTCAGCGGTTTCGTTACCTAATGCAATGGTAAAAAATTGAGACTATTTGAAGTTTTTTAGTTAATGTTATTATAAAGGCAATACGTATATACACAGAAAAGCAGTATAATTTTCATAATTGTATATACCAAAGCGTAATTTCAAGAACTGTAGCGAAACTAATTTTTCGTGTACATGTTTTCTATTATTCCTTAAGATTCAATAAAACGTGTAATGGTTTAATTGAATATCGCAAGCGGCAATCCTCGAAATAGCGTTTTCCGAATATGATGGCTTTATATTAAATATAGACAAAAAAGAATTATAGCACGAAAAAGATTTTATTTAAGATAAAAAACTGCGAAAGGTGACATAAATTGCTGATATTAGTGAAGTACAGTAATGAAAAAAATTTTCTATTTATTTATTCTTGCCACCACAAATATACTAACAATTTATATTTTAGGGAAAATAAACGTTAATATTAAGTTGCTCCGATATCATTAAATAAACATACGAAAAAGTTAGACCTTAGTGAAGAAAAGTCAAATAGCTAAGTGTCTTTTGAAGGATAGGATAGAAAAGAGGCTCAAAATAGATGCAGTAATACACACATTCATGTAAAACTCTATGTTGCGAAAGCACTTTGCATAAATGAATGTGTGTTTGCTCCCTAATTATTGTTTGTGTTATGTAAAGTGGAAGTAGTATACTTACATACATATATTATGCGATAGCTATATACGCATATACATAATATACTTGAAGCTAAGGGCTCTTCCCCTCAGCTTTCGCAATAATTAGCTATGCGAAATAAAATTGCGTCGACTGCTTGGCATACGTTGCATATACGTAACATTTATATATAATATAATCGTGCGCAGCGGATATTTACTGTAATGTTAAATCTTTTTTTATTACAAAATAGTTGGAGCTGAGAAATTTGTATATTTAATGTCAGCGTTGAAAACTCCTGATGGTAATTTCTATGCTTTTATTCATTGGTTAGATTAGAACAAATTGAATTTGGTATATAGAAGATAATAAATTAAAAAAATGCCTTAAGTGAAATCACATATTACTTAAAACATCGACGCCATAATGGAAGTCTCTGTTATTTTCATTTCTTTAACAGAGGCAATGCAATGAATTATACAAACCCCAAAATTTGAAAGTTTCTGCTTCATGAGTTTTTCAACATTTGGTCCTTCATATTCAATACTAACAATTTCCCATTTAACGATAGCAAGGAAAAGAAGAACCGATACCGCGTTTCTTAAGCGCAATTAACGCCTTCTCATAATAAGCTTAGCGCCCTCATTGTACAGCAACTAGCACATTGTCACGAATAATTATACTATCTTAACCTCTCTAAAGCCTCTTCGTTCATTTCGCTTCCTTACCCACTAGCTTTTCTATTTTGTCTTTTCTTTTTCACTATTTCCTTATGCATCGTTTTACTCTCTGATATGTTAAAGACCTTTTGTATGTGCGTTATATAGTCACTATTAAAACAATAATGACTGTCATTCAATGTTTGCTTTCTGAGCTAAACTATGTGCTTTGCTTAACAAATATGTTCTTATTATTTTTACACGGGCTTACTGTAAATGCTAGTTTGGTTTTGTGAAAAACCTCTTTGACTTTAATCCAATTTACAATTTGCTCGAAGCTAATCAAAAGAAAAAGTGCGTAGCAAAGTTCAAGGAGCCTTATTAATCTGATCCGGTGGATTGTGGTACTCCCGTTCCCGTTTGTGGACATTTCGCTCATTCTTTCTCTGATCTTCCCGTTTAGTTGAGTTTCTTCCAGAAACAAACTATCAAGCCGAATACCGCTTACCTCAGTTAGAAAATTTCCTTATAAATGAATTCCTTTTTCAGTCACATAATAGGTGTTAGCCGGAGTATACATTGAGTAATGCTAAAAATATTTGTGGCATTTATAAAAGCAAATATTTTGATGTTATTGAAAAAAATACAAAAACAAATAAAAGTTAACATTTAAACATTATCTATTCAAGTCTGATCCTGGTAAGTTGGAGATTTATTGCCAAGTTTATATATGACTGGCAGCTCGACAATTCAAATCCATATTCATTTTGTTATTGTTATTTCTTTCTGTCTCGATAAAACCGTAAAGAAGGTTGACTTGGCTTAAAGCATACTAGAACTGTTCACCTGCTCACATAGTCTTTCGCTATAAAGTAAAAAATCAATATATTTAAAGACATTAACAGCAGACATTGAACTGGAATAAAATGCGTAGTTTAAATGTATTTAGCCGCATGATTTGATTAAATTGGATTATGGTAACTTAAACGCCGGTAGGGTCATGGCTTTGGGAAAAATAAAATGACATTGTTTACTGAGTCTGCTTACTTAATTGTTTCTTTTTATTGGAAATACATATATTGGATGCGATTTTAAATGCTTTTCTTGTGCATACTTGAAATTTTTTAAAACTACGTGGCTAGTTCTAAGTTTCAGTTTACTTGTATTTATACATATTTACGTTGTGTCTGTGTGTTATTGAGCCCTGGAATTAAGGAATACGAACAATACGCAGGTTATTGTCAGTTTTCTAGCTTTTGCTACAAGCTCTCCGTTGAGCAAACGGTGAAAACCAAAACAACTGCATACAAATTAAATATTCTATGCTAGCGAAAAGTTTTGCTTTAACACTTAAAGTGCTTCAATTTAAGTTTGCAGCGCTGAACGGATTTTTACTGTTAGAGCCCCGACTGGCCATTGGAATTCGCGTAGCTTTATTAAGTACATTGCAAGGTGGCAACGCTTTAAGTCGGCATTGGTAGAGATTTCAGTGTCAAAGTTAAATCGCTTTTATGGCTAAACAATTGAACAAAGTAAAAGAAGCATTTTACGAATTGGTGTTTGGGTATGCGAAAAGCAATTGTCGACTTGTAGTGTGATTATTTGCATTACATTTTTCTTTGCTTAAATGCAGAGTACATAATTGTAAGAAAATTCGGCTATAAACACCGAAAGTGTAAGTGAACTTAGCCCATTTTTATCATAAGTGTAATATTTTACATAATAGTTTTTTCAACAACATTTTTCAATGCATTTTCTTCTGAATATTTTATACAAAAAACACAGGAATTTCTTTCACACACACACGTCATATATTTCGAGTCGTCTCGTACTTTTTCTTCGTATTCAACAAGCATTCATGGTTTAAGTACTGAAAATGCATGCACTGGTTGAGTGAATTTACGGCAAAACGCCCCTTAACGAATTTACCTGGGCGCAAAACACCATTGTTAGGTAGACAAATTGAAAGTATAATGAACCAGCACCGTATCCTTTTACAAATATAACATATATTACCATTATGTATATTAACACGCAATAGGAATAATACTTAGGTTTTCAATGCCACAAATTAATTTAATTAAAAAGGTATACACATATTTTATTATGTAATAGAGTAAAATAATTTATCTTCCTGCTTACACCATTATTTTTGACAATTTAAACCATTTAGCATCACTTTATCATAAATTGTCCGCTGTTTTATCTCTGTCCATTCCCGAAATGCAATTTTTAGTCATTTACCAATATCCAACATCTAGCCACTTGCGAAGGATGAAAGTTAAGGGAAATCGCAAACACCCCGCTGAAACACTTTCTCCTAGTGCCGACCTACACAAAAATCAACTTAATATATACTCGTATGATTATTTTCTCTTCACATTCTTTCTTCAAGCTTTCAGCGCTTGTGCATCTTTCTCTCATTCATCTTCTCCGCAGATATCAATTTGTTATTGCCTCGTAATGACAGCAATCAATTCTGGCGCATTTGCTATGGTACCAATAACCATATATATTAATATATGAATATGTGTGTTTCATTGTGGGCGTAATAGTCCGTATAAAACTCTAAAAGGAACAAAACCAAAGAGAAAAAGTTTTAGCAGTTACGCTTGAGGAAGCTGAGCGCCATTTTTCACCTTTCAAGAAGTTTGAACCACCAGAGACTCTAAGAGTTGCAATGTGAATTGCAGAAATCGAGTTCCTTTTTCAAGTTTGAAGTTAAGTTTGGCGTAGACGTACCTGCATACATATTTATAAAACTGATTTAAAGAAGTTGCAATGCACGTGAGAGTGCGCTACTGAAAACCAGAAAATTATAGTCGAGAATTTTTATTATATATTTTTTAAGTTATACCTCGGCTTAGCTGATGCCATTTACTGTCGCTTTTAATTGCTCGGAGTATTTTTAAACAATTGAATCCAAAAATATTTCCATTAACCTCTTATTTGTATTGTGTTATTTGTCAAAATATTAAAAAAAAAATCAAAATAATTTTCTTTCAATAAATCTGAATAGAAAACTGCGAGACTTTTTTAATTTGGCCATTGAAATACTTTTGATATTCAGCACTTTTATTATCTTCACGGGAATTTCCAAAGTTTGGAAAATGAAGTTTCTGAATACGTGATGGTTATTTTTGAGAAACGAAAATTAGTTGGTGAAATTTTAGTTTGAATAAAAAAACGAAAATTCCTATGTAAAATGTATGGGAACCTAAAACAAAAATAGCGACCCCTTAGAGTTAAGCTCCAGCGCCTGGCTTCAGGGAGGAATTTTTGTTTGTCAATCACTAAAATTTGAGGGGGTAAGAGTTGAAAAAAAAATCAAACATTTTTTTTTTGAAGCACCCTAATATTCATATATAAGAAATGATACATTTAGTAATTCATTAGCCACCATAAATAGTTTGCCCATTTCATTCGCAAGCTTTTTCCTTGATTCTAGCAATGAATTTGTTACTATAATTACATTTCTTGCTTATATTCGCACATTTCATTAACTTTTCCAGCTATTTTAGCTAACGATGATTTTGCGTTTTGTGTGATTAATAAAACTTTAATTAACCCAACAATGGTAGCAAGTGGAAAGTAAATATTGAGAACGTGAGAATTCCTAGTGAATTTGAAACATTATATCTAACAACGTTCTACTGTATAATTTCGCTTAAAAGGCTCAATTGTAGCTGCTGTCAGCGTTGAGTTTCCATCACTCCTAAAGTAAGTGATGGTAAATGATATATGAATAGCACTTTTTTACTGACCAAATCATTAATTAATTATTTAAGCAAAGGCAACTGACTTGTCGTCTCTCAAATAAATGTTTTCCAGTATTTTACAAACACACATTTACATATTCTGTTTTCAGACACAGACTTTGTAGAATATGCATTCCTTTGTGCTAACAGCAGAGCACTAGCTGCGTTTTTTCATTTTACTTCATTTCATTATACCGTACTATTATTTTCAACCTTTGCAGCAGCCCCGCAAAGGCTCACATAATCACATGGCGGGTTTAAGTAGCTTTTCACTTGAATTTTTGCTTGATCTGACCACTTAGACACTAGCAAAAGTCCCTTCTCAGAGAATGAATGAAAATATTTAAAGGAAAAAAAAAATTGAACAAAAGCTAGAAATCACTAGCGTAATTGAGTTAATAAATCCTTATAGGATTTGTTTTTTTTTTTTATTGAATCTTACATTCTTTTTAACCTATGGTATCTAGTGTTGTTTTCTTTTTACTGGTGCCTGCTTTTTCTGCGTAGCCGTCATAATTAGTTACCAGCCGTGAATTATGTTTGATATTTGAATATTCTAAAGAGCTTTACTGTAATTTTAATTGTAAGGGCTAACCTTATGAATGTCCTCAATTTCATATAGTTTTATTTTCTTTCCATTTTGCAACTTTTCTGAAGGCATTTTATATTTATCTTTAGTTTTTCCGTATTCATGACTTTAATAGAGACAAATTTGGATGAAATGAAATGTCAACAAAAGCAACTGCCAACGACCACCACATCCATCACCACAACCACAAAATTACTGTTGGCCACAGCTCCATTATTCCGTTTTTGCTTTTGGGCTATTGTTGACATCACTTTACGTGTTCACTATGAAAATGAGCCTTCTTTCATAATTGTTTATACATACATATGCATATACATACATGTTGAATGGAATTTTTTGCGGTTGTACTTTGACAGGCAGGGAAATGGAAGGTGAGCGTGAAAAAACGCTATAATTGTTATGATATGTTCTTGAAAGGGCCATGACAGATTGAGATTCATCAAAAAGCAAAGTGTCATACACAGACAGCTGAGTGGGCCCATTAAGAATGGCTCAACGTCTCAAACCGCAAGTAAGTGAATAAATACATATATAACTTCATGATTTTGAATTAGTAATAGCAACTCGAATTATCATATCTTTCAAAAATTATTAATTGTAAGATATTTGTATGAGAGAAGTCTGCATAATTTTAAGATAACTAAATGGCTGTTGTTTAAAAGTTTACTCAGGTGAATTTCTGGTGCATTTTTTTAGGTTCATACTATTTTTTGCTAGCTCTGAAAGATAATAGACTTTGTTTATGCGATTCATAATTCATCGAGTTGTCGTTTTGTTTCAATAATTAAGACTGAAAGATAATGGTAGCCTTTGAACTTAATGAAGATGTCTAAAGTAAGTTCTGAAACCATAGGTATTCAAGTAAACTGGTATAGCTAAGTTTTTTGATTTTCTCCAATAAAAAGGCAGTTGTATGCAAATGAGTATACACCAAAACAAACGCCAGAAATACTTTTACAAAACAAAAAAAAAATGCAAAAGGTTTGGGAGAATCTACACGATTTTGCTCAAAAGTGCCTTTTAGCAAACAGATCTCATCATGCTGTGTTTTCGAATTGTTTTGTTATCTATTTTACGTACAGATATAGATACACACGTTCATTGTTTTGATTAATTTTTGTTGCTGTGGTTTGCCGGCTTTTTTTGTACTGTGTTTCAGTGGCAACTTCTTCTGCGTACAACCGCTGGTCAAATAACCGGTATCAAAGCGAAATGGTTAACCAAACGTAATGGCGTGGACTGGCTTTGACCAGTCTGTTGGAAGAGTTAACCATCCGGCTGGAGCTATAAAGGTTTACCGTCTTTATGTGTTTAAGAGCAGCTCATTTGTCACAACCACGTGTAAAATGAAGAGGGTAAACATACACGAGACCATAAGTAAATGCAGGATAAATTAATTTTGTATAAACGTTTATGTGGTGACTCAAACGCTTAAGTTAATTTCATTTTAATCTGCTTTGTGGAGTTATATGTATAACGGAAGTTATATCTTAGATTTTTATAGAAATGGAAGTTGTTATGTGAGTTCAAATTTGCTCAAATTAATAAATAAATGAATACACTGATGAGTTTACGTGTTTGTTAATGTATTTCCCAAAGACACTCAATGTTATTGCTTGCATTTTATGAACTAGAGATGGAGCCATTATAGCAGAGTGATAAATTAATTTTAGATAAACTGCGTCTCACTGTTATAAAATTGGAAAAGAAAATTGGTTTTGGCAAATATTTGTGATTTGTTGAGTATGATTGTGTTGTTCTTTAAACTAAAATTGTTTAAACTTGACGAGAAACAAATGAGAGAAGTACAGGTTTCTCGTTCTACAAAATTCTCTATTTTTTGTATAAATTTTTTCAGGCCATTTATGGCTTACCAATTGCGCAAAGCTTGTTGAGAAAGAAATTTGTAGGGTTTTGCAGACTGCAGCCAGCAGATGAGTCTAAAAATAGAAACCTGGTTCAAAATTGAGGCAGTCACGCGTTTGTAACTATATGCATGTGAAATATTCCTGTTACTGTTATCTTAAGCTGAAATGAAATAATAATAACCATATTTTCCCCATTTGATTTCTTTCCACCTGCTTTCACCACTGCCTTCAACATCGTTTCGTTTGTCTGTTTTCGTTTATACTCCAATGTGTTGATGAGACTTCGTGGCGTTGCCATTTTACTAAAAATTTAAAGTGACTGCCGCATTGCAGTTGCTTTTGGACTTCCAGCATACCAGGTTAGTAATTGTTGAGTTTGGAAATTTTCTTTAATTTTAGCTTTTAGAAAATTGAATTTTTTAAATTCGTTGATTACTGGCATAGTGACGGCTTTTTTTTTATTTTTGGGAGAGCAAATATTTTTTAGTGCAAAAAAATATGAATATGTGTAGTGTTCAGAGTTACTTTAAGGAATATTCTTGCCTCTGTTTTGTCCACACTGGATAAGGAAGCGAAGTGTATGAGAAAAGACGAAATATCTCTTGTAATCAAACAAAAAGTCGTCGCACTCATGACTAGGCCCCACGTCACTTTTGATAGTTATAACTACGAAGTTGTAAATAATTTCGTCCATTGTGGAACCAGCATTAACAGCAACAACAACGTCAGTCTGGAAATCCAACGCAAAATATCATTTGCCAACAGGCGCTACTTTGAACAGAGTACGCAATTGAGAAGTTAAGTCCTATCTTGACGAATGAAAACAAAACTCTATTAGTCACTCGTTATTCCCGTCCTACTAAATAGTGCAGAGGCATGGATGATAACAATATCTGATGTTGGAGAGAAAAGTTTTGCGGAAGATGTATGTTTGCGTATTGGCCACGGCTCGTATCGCATCCGATGGAACGATGAGCTGTAAGTCCGAATGGAGGAAAATACACAGCTTTGAGAGCATTCGACGCAGTTGCTGCTGAGAGAAGTAGAAGAAGAGGAAGACCTCCACTCCGTTGGAAAGACCAGGTGGAGAACTACGAGGCTACACTAGGAATCTTGAATTGGTGTCATACAGCAAAAAGGAAGAACGAATGGCGCGCTGTTGTAAACTCGACTAAGCGGGGTCTATGCGATTAAAGAAGAAAAAAAACTCAAACTCAAATAAAAAGTGTTAAAAATTGGCAATCGTGTAATCTACACGAATAAATAACTGGCAATGTTAGAAATGGAATCGTCAAATTACAATGGCCTACAAAAAAATTTTTTTGGTTTGGTTCAGCTCTGTGCGCATCAGTAGTCGGTATAATAGGTAGGATGAACCACATTCCCGCTACTAGATGTTCTCTTCTTTCTTATGAACAAGTGATTTATAGCATAGAGTTATCTATAAAATTTTTGTGTATAAATAGATCCTTCAAATTAGCATATTAATGATGGGCATGATGAGCTGAGACGATTTAGGCCCGTTTGTCAGTCTGTCTGTGCACAAGCGAACTAGTCACTGAGTTTTTGAGATATTTACTTATAGCGTAGAGCTGATATACAAACAAGACAAGCAAGATAAGTATGTCTTTATACCTTTTTATGCTATAACAATTGTATATGTGAAGAGTCTTAAAGATTTGGTACAACCAATGTTACCGTTTTCTCTTATCCCTTACAAAGGCGCTCAAATATGGCTTTATTCACATATATAATTATATACGAGGGCTGCTATATATATTCTGGCCTAGGGCAACACTAAGTGTTGCCAGGTGCTATTTGACATTTCCATTGGAAAGTTTGACATTTTTTAGCATAACATCACTCAGAACGTTTTGTCATTTAATCGTGAATTGTTTTATTTACAGGGAATTAAAAAATTCATCTCGGCCAAAAAATGGAATTAACTCGTGAACATTTTCGTGCGATCATTTTTCACAACTTTCGACGTGGATTATCACGACAAGAGTGCATCGATGAACTAAAGTCTTTGTTTGGCTATGAAGCACCATCCTATAGCACTGTGAAAATCAAGTACAACGAATTCAATCGTGGCCCACGCTCGCTCAAAGACGAATTCCGTGAAGGTCGTCCAAAAACAGCCGTTGTGCCAGAAAACATCGATGCCGTACGTGAACTGAAAATGCAAGACCGTCATGTAACATACCTTTAGAGAGAGGCATGCCTACGCATTTCTCCCACCAGCATACATTCGATATTGCATGAACACCTGTCCGTAAAAAAGGTTTGTTCTCGTTGGATCCCGCACAATTTGACAATCGCTCAAGAAAAGGCTCGTGTGGGCTGGTGTAAAGAAATGCTGAAAAATACGATCGCGGTGCTTCAAAAGACGTTTATAAGATCGTCACAGGTGACGAATCAGGATCTATGCGTATGAGCCCGAACAAAACAGCAATCGACAAAAAAAAAACATTTTCGTTGATAAGTATGCCTATTTACATTATTAGCCCAGACAACCTACGTATTTGGTTTTTATATCCTATATTATTATCTCCTATATTAAATGAGATCCATCCACGAAGCAGACACCATGTGACACATAAAGCCTTTCCAGTCTAACGGTCCTCTCTTTGTCCTATGCGACACCTTACTGAATTTTACTGAACATTGTCGCATTTCATTTGCCTAGGTCAGTTCCGTCAGCAACTTTTATTCGAACAGAAATCACATGAGAAAGTTAACGCTTGCGCTCTGTCGAATACCACAACTTATTCTTTTGTTGCAAGAGTTAAAGGCAGCACAGGTCGACTCTAAATAACTGTCAAACGTTAATTAAATGAAAATATAAATAGCCTTGAAGAGTCACGTGAATTTCTTGTCATTATTGCGAAACATGAGACCAGATATGTAGATTTATGCGCAGAGTTAAGAGCTAAAGCGAGTAATCCATTAGGCTACCACGAAATGATTAAGGAAATGTCTGCCTTCATTCCACCATAATATATATCGTATGCGCCGTGTCACGTCAGCTTAATGAAAAAAAAAGTAAATCGCATGAAAATCCATTTAAGTTACGTGCTTAACGCTTACTCTTGAATTTTATTTATTGCCGGTCGGCTCATCTCTTCAGGTCAAACTTTAATTTTTCCCACAAGGATAATTGTTTACAGAAATGACGTCTGTGGTTATGAAATATACAAAATACATATGTGTATTCTTGGTACGGGTATAACTCGTAGAGTTTAAGGACGTGACTGTGAGTATTGCATGTGTTTCATTGGAAGTCATTTTGATCAAGATATATATATTTACATATCTTATATTTTATGTATTTTTATATATGGAGAGCAAGTGCACAAGTCGGTTTTATGTACATTTGAAGACAGGATAGGCCCATGTGTACTTGTTATCTGAATATTCAATAAATTGTGTAAAGGCTTGGGTGTTTCTTGTATTATTTAAGAGCCACAGCTGTATAATTACAGGCGCTTAATTACTTGAGTAAGCTTCTTTTTTGCATTCTTATAAAAATTTACTTTAGAGTGATATAATTTTAATAAGCAAGAACATAGGTAGACACAGCGCTTGGGGCTGCACATGCGCGGCCAAATTCATTATTTAAACTAACAAAATTTGAATGAAGCAATAAAATAGGTGTGTAGGAATATCAATTTTCCGTTTTTAATAGAAGTATGGAAATTTGTTTTTCCTACTAAATATTTCCGTTATTGGGAGGCAATATGCTATTTCACAAAACAATGTTAGTAGAGAAATGAGATCCTCGTAGAAAATAGATTTCAACAATATTAGTGAATATTTAAATAACACATTGCTTTTAGTGTAGCCTAAATAAAACTAAATGGCCTTTGCAACAGTTAGCCATGCTTCTGCTGGCATTGTGATAATAATGTTGGAACGCCAGAGGAAGTTAGCCTGAGCGCATAATTGCACATAAGAAGTGAGTGTGAAGAGTGTGGAGTAACTATAAAGGGAATGCAAGACTTAATGAACTTTGCTTGAGGGCTTAATCTTCATGGTGCACTGCTTTAATGACTGACAGAAAATGTCACTATTTCGGTGAATAATAAATTAAGCATAAAATAAAAATGTGTTGCTGCATGTGACGTTTTTTAAATGCAGTAAAGCAAGAGGCAGTTAAATTGTCGCCAACGGCCGCTGAACCCTTGTAGCTTATGAGACGTAATGATTGTATAAAGGCATCAGCAATAGCACGTTACTTATACGCCTTGGCGTACAACGCTGTTTTCCTTCGAACATAGTTAATCCGTAAAATTTTTGTATAAAAGACTGGAAGGAGATGCAATTTCATAAAATAGAGTAACAATAGTAACAAAACAAAATCAATACTTTCCCCCGTGACACTGATTTTTATTTTGTTCACCATTTTAAATAGTGTGACCGATGCCATACTTGTCTGTGTTAACGCATTAACTACTTAAGAAGTTCATTACTTCGTATTGCACAATTCTGTGGCGTCCATAAAAAGTCAAGCGCCGGTTTACTCTTCATTTTATTTAATGAACTGAATGTCGCTGGAAAGCAACCATTCTCTTATATCATACTTTTGGTTTACTTATGTTTTCTCATTATTAGCATTATTACATTTTTATGGTTAATAAAGGATAATGGATAAATAATATCACATTTTTATGGATTGTGGGAAGCTTAATTCTATGGGCACTGAAACTAAATTTGATTATAGCATAAACAAAACATTATAATTTTTCTTCGTTTACTCAGCTATGGGTAGCGCGCAACAAGAGCCATAAATTTACCTCTTAACTCGCAAAAAATTAAATTAAATGCGGAGTATAAATATTTTTTTAACACACGCCTAATATATTGGCTGCTGTAGAGACAAAAGTGAGTAGAAGGCCGCAAAGCTGCCGTTAGGAAATGCAACAAGCAAATTAATTGAAAAATTATTGCATAAAATGTCTTTAAGTTCCGCATTATATGTGCTACTATGGCTTAACTCTGTGTAAATATATTTATATGCTTATCTATAAATATTCTCGCCATTATCTGCATTTCCTGCTTTACCACATTCTTGAGTCATTCATTCCCAGCTTTGTCCTTTTTGTGGTGAAACGAGCGGCTCTACACATGTTTCGCATTCCCGTGAAAATTGCTGGAATAACAGCAATTTCCGCTTCTTCTAGTCTGGCACTTCGCCCGAACCTAGCACACGTCACAAAGGAAATACTTGGCTTATTTACTTGTAGATTACTGTTTTTGTTTGTCACGAGACATTAAATGTATCCACAGTAAGGGCATGGTTGTACTGCAATGTTGCAACATTATGTATATAAAAGTAAACATATTCATGTGAGTTAATACAATGGCTTCACTGCTTCCTTTTACACTAACAATGTGTGTGCGAGTCTCTAAAGGCATATTCTATTCGTTTCTGAGGAAGTTTGACGACATTAATGGCAACATGTTCATGTCCAATCGCATTGCAAGTTGTTTACAGTGTTGCTGGTTAAGAACTTAACACTGCTAAAAATAGGTATGTGTGTTGTGACGTCGAGATTTTTATGGAACAAATTAAAGGTCATCATTGATACTATTATATCAAATATATTAACTGAAACATAAATATGTAGAAATATCAGTTTTATGCTGATATTTCGGTCTCTGAAGAATATTTCATATGTGAGCATTAACTAAGTAAGTCCCACAAGTGCTCCTTACTTGGAATTATAAAATTGTTACATCCAAAACACTTATCGAAAATCATCTTTCCAGAGAAAATGGTACATATCCTTCAAATGCAAACTTAAACACTTCATCTACGATTTGTTTCTGAGCTCATTAAAATTGCATTTTTCTGCTGCTCTTTTAGTCGACCAATAGTTTTTCTTTGAATTGATTTTTAGTGACAAATCTTGCATGCTTAGCAAATTACAAGTACTTGGCACATTCTAAGCTCATGTCTGCTGACTTAGAACTAGCGACACTGTATTTTTGTTATTCTGCACCGCAAGTCTTATTCGCCACATTCCAATTTAGTTGTTTTCTTTACTCGTATCCTGACCGGGTACAATATACTTCAGCTAACAAACTGACATTTTAATTGTATCCGACGTGAAGGCTCGGACTCATGACATGAGCCTACATTGAGCATTCGCTTGGGTGCAGTTTATACAAACAACAATTTATGGTGTAATTGAAGCGATCGGCTGAAACTGAATTACAACATTTTTACCGAATTAAGTACATAACAAGTGAAAACGTGAACTTGGGTTCCATCGTAGCTTACCCCTACCCAAATTCAAAAGATTCATTACAAGAACTTTGAAAGGTCAGTTTGCATGGCAGTTATATGCTATCGTGATTTGAGCTATATAATTTCTTCAGACCTCACACCATTATTTTAGACAATATTTCACGAAAAATTTCTTTAAGATATCTCGTGAAATAGAAAAGCTTTCCATAAAAGGAAAGGAAGATTTAGATTGTTCAGTTTATGCGGAAGTTATATGTTATAGTGGTCCTATATCGGTAGTTTTGACAAATGAGTATAAAATCGGAGGCGTGCATGGCTTAATATAATACAATAAACTTTGTATTAACTTCTTAAGTTTAATTTAAAGTTTAAGGGAAAATTTCAGATATTTTAGTTGTTTGTTTTATTTTGCTATCTTTTACAAAAAAAGTTTATTTCATTAAATTTGGAGAAATCTTTTCTTTCTTATGCCCCACTTTGTAATTTTTTCTATTTAAAATATAAAGGAGGAAACTTTATTCGTCTTAAAGTCGAAAAAAACTCTAATTTTCAACCAAAAGTTCTGACGCGAGAATATCAGATTTTTATTCGAAAAAGTCAATAGGCTTTATATTTTTTGGAACCTCTATTTCATGATAGTATAAAAATATCCACATTTTTATGGTTAACTTTCTCTGACAATGTATGACAATCCCATGGTAGTTCTTATGCAGTTTATCAAAATTTAGTTGTTTATAGAATAATACAGTTTACAAATATGTTGTTACTTTTTTTTACATCAAGCACAAAATACTTGTAGTATTTTTGTGGGACTTTAGTAAAAGTACTAAACACGTTCAATGGAAAGCTATAATGTTTATGCCGCAAAAGGAGTATCATAATATGTTTAGTGCGTGGCATGGCTACTCAGCAGCAAATTGTGGCAATTTTGTTGTACTCTTGTGGCACATTGCTGATATTTTGCCTGTTCGTGTGACCTGCTTTTAGAGTTGTAGCTGTTTAAATGTCACCATATGCTTAGTGTGTGTTTTTTGAAACAAATTCTCAAACAACATATTTGCCACAGCACGTACAATCTTCCGATGTGTCCACTTAATTACGGCTGAGCCAATTTTGTATTGTGGGGCATAAATACAAGCAGAAATGCACCAGAGCAATGCCAGTGTACTTCTGTAGATTGAAAGAGTGCTCGGAGCCACACAGAAACACATTACACTTTGAATTTTACGATTTCTCGATTTAGGCCAAGTATGTTGTGTAACGATTTCGAAATTTTTCGAACCAGTCGTCATTGATCGAATGTGAAGAAGAAGTAGTAGCAACACCGAAATTAATTAAATATTTAATTTTCAACATTGCTGAGCTAAAAAGCGCTACTTCTTCACAGACTTTCAAATCTTTTATTTTAATTTATAAATTATGAAAATTATTAAGTACGATAAACAATAGTAGAAATTGTTGGCTTTTCGTGCCTAATAAAACCTAATTTTATGAAAATATTGGATTAAATATATTAATTTTTCATGTTAATTAGAAAAAAGTTTTGACAATTTGCATGGATTAAATATGAAATTGTATATTTCAGCTAATTGAAATTAATTGGTTACGCTGCTCATGCAATTTTACAACAGATTAGCATGCCTAACCCAGCTTAGAGCATATAGGTACATGTTTTAGGGTATGTCGAAAAAAATACTTTTTTCGCTCTCTCTGTGCTCTGAAGAATAAGTTTCTTGATCCGTTAGTGTAAGTCTCTCCATGTTTGTGCCCTTATTGGTAACGGGAAGGTCCAACGAATTACGGTCTTCTATTTTTTTTATCTTTTTCTTTAAGGAACTTTTTTTGCACTTTTACAAATTTGAACTCATACTAACTGCTAAGTGGGACAGTTTAGTATATACTTTTTTATTGTTTTGTAAAGAAAGATAATTTGTTCAATTTTTAAAAATTCTTCTAATTTCCTTTACATGTTTAATTGTTGGCTTTTTTCAAAATTAATCTCAAGTAAATAAACTTTGATGAATAACGGAAAGTGTTGTTCTAGTGAAAATCTAAAAATGGCGACATTTTCAAAAACTTCCAATTTCCAACTCGAAAAGGCACTAAGACAGCTCCACAACACATCGGGGCGGCACGTGCCAATTCGGTCGCATTTCCGGTCGACTCAGTGCATTGCTGCAATGACCCGAATTCTCTATGGTCACGGCGAATGAATGCAAGTAGTCGAGTAGAGAGCGAGAGGGGGAGAGCGATACGCGCCTCATAGAAATTATTGTAAGAGCTCAGAGGCTGTAATCTATTTGCACAAATTTACTGCAGTCAACGATATTTAAGAACTAACTGTCATATATTCATACTCTCTGTCGGAAGTCGTAATATTTGATGTTCATTTTTAATACACTTAACCTTGAACGTACATAGATTCCTTATGTGTCAATACCTATGGAACTATGTACGAATAAGCTTTTAAAGGAAGTGGCTTCACTTTTATTTCATTCATTCACTTTTATTCTATTGTTTTAAGTGGAATTGAATGAAAAATGCAAATGCAGTTTCAGTTGCAATACTTTAAAATTGACACTAACGAAACTAGGCAAAGTGGTAATGCACCGATAACTTAGAAGTCAACTTGTTTCAACAGTCAGAGGAGAGAATATCGAAGTTTAAACGTCTGTTTGCCTAAACAGGCGAAACAAAGTTATTCCAAACGCTTGGCGCATTAAAAAGAAATATTTTTCTTTGAAGAATGTGACGCTTTTGCCGAACCTTTCAATTTGGAAAAACACCAAACAAATTTTCAAGCACATAACTCGTTGTAAGCTCTTCGATTAGCTAAGTAGAAACCTTGTTGTTTGATTTAACTCAGTTTTCCGCATATTCAATGTCGAGTACTACTTATTTATTGTCATTACGAGTTTCTGATTGCGATTGGTAGTGATGCATTTTTATTAGTTTAGTTATATGTTCTAACTACTGAATAATTTTGTAAAAATGACTTGCGCTTCTAAGGTGAATCTGTACTAAGATTTTTGTGTGATACGTATAATCTTCTTATTAAATTTTTGAGGAACTTAACCCACTTACGCCATAAACACACTCATGGATACTCAGTTTTTCTACAAAACAGGTGACGTAAAGAACCTGCACGAAATATTTCATAATAAATATATCACTATCCACGCCACTGCTCCACATAAAGCCTTGTAATCCTCTGCCATAACTTCAACATACACATTCGCACTTGTGCACATCTTGCGGTATCACTCTGATCTAAAAGTGCCGTATTGGTGCATGCAACATGCTATACGTGCAACATGTGGAGCGGAAGAAAGCATCAATTATTTAAGTGCTGAAAATGCATGCACTGGTTGGTTGATTTTTCGGCAAAGTGTGCCATAAGGTACTTACCCTATCACTCATGGGTCGTCATATACTGAGTGACGTGGCATTTTGAACTCAACGCGGCGGAAAATTTTTTACAGAGTGCCACTTCGTACGTATAGCAATGGATTCAATGCAAGTATAGAGTCATAAATGCAATGAAAGTGAAAACGAAAATTGGTAGTAACTAAAAAAATATTAATAAATGCAGTTATTGCAAAAACACATAAATTCCTTCGCCCTTACGTCATATTTCCGAAATGGAGTTGTTGCTGAGACAGCAAAATTTAAATTTTCTCTGTGTTATTTAATGTACCAACCACATCATAATTAATGCAGTAAAAAAGTGGTTATTTATCATTTATATTTTATCCATATTTTTAGTAAGCTAAATATGGATGTTATATTGTCCAATCATTCAACGTCATTTTTTCATAAATGTTGCACCGTTTTTTTCTCTGTTAACACCCTTTGTAATAAACGTACAGCCAACAACGTCCAGGATAGGAACCTTTGCAAAGAATAAAGATCTAAGTGATTCTGCACTTAGTCTACTAAAACACTTTCTGCGCGAGTGCACACAAATGCGCATATATATACTATAAATGTAGATATGTTCGTAGTTTTATTTTTCCGTTGTAAGTTGTCTGCACTATTACGTTATCTCTCCACCATTTATCTTGCCACTGATATCAATTTGGTATTGCCTCAGAGTGAGCGCTTTAAAGTTTGTAAAATGTAAAAATGCTCAAGCGCATGGAGAAAAAGTTGAAGCAGCTGTTTTCGAAGAAATGAGTGGCATTTTTCATGTCTTATGGAATTTGAATCACCCGTGGTATGAAACACTTAGTTGCATTCAAACAATGTATTTAGCATTTCGGGTGTGCTGGTCTTCTTAGTTTAGAAAGGTGACCGTTTAAAGATAAAGTTTACCACGAAGCATTAAAATGGGAAAGTATTAGATGTATTGAACAAACAGTTCCACTAAGCCACTCGGCCCTCAGTCAACTTTACGACATAACTTTTAGAAATATTCATACCAAAATGTCGAAATTAAAATTATTTTTGGGCTCAAATCAAGTGGAAATTTTCATTGAATGTGGTGCTTGAAACTTATCACTCCTTTAGTTTTTATGGTACACATGCTGAGTTGATAGTCGACATGTTTACTGTATGTATGCGCTATATGTTACATAAAAAGACTTCTAGTTATTGCTTGTGGCTTCTATATGTAGCTAGCGTTAGTTTACTCACATATTTATACTTGTCATGTATTGATTACTTATATTCATTTGAATGTGTATATATTTACTGGTGAAAATTTTTCATTATCATGATGGAGCCTGTGCTGGAAGCTAACTCTACAAGCAATGCCCCTCGTACCACAAGACTTGTTGTGAAAGTTAAAACTGAAACATTTTAAAAAGCCGTTAGCTAATGCTTGATGCCGTGGATAGCGAATAAATGGTAGCGAAAATGTCATGTGACAGTTTTATAGCCCACGAAAAAGCGCTAAAATCCCATAGAGGTTACTTTTGCTTTATTCTCTTTTAAAAAAAAATGTTTACCTTTGGTATCAGCGAATACACAATCCTTGTGAAATTCCGGCGCTGTAAAGCAACGTCAAAAATATGCTCATATAGAGCTAGAGCTTAATAATGAACAATATGATAAAATATTTACTTCAAGCTCAACAGAACCAAAATATTTTTGTGTTAATCCTGTCCAGAAACCCAAATCAGTTCAAAGGAAAATAATATTTTGTTCTTTTATACCTATAAATTAATCAAATATGTAAATAAGTTTGAGAAACTGAATAACATTTATCTTGTAGTTAAAAAATTATAAACTTTGTTCCACCAATCGAACAACATGCTGTCGTACAGCACTACCGGTGAAACCATTTGTTAGAGCAGAAATCAATTTTAGAGCTCCTAGTGGCCATGCGGACAGGAAGGAAATCAATATGCTGGCTGTCAGCAAAACTGTAGTGAGTGCCAGTTCCACCAATAAGTATACGAAACAACAGGAATGCACCTAAATATGCACTGTACTCTCCGTCATCCATATCTGTTGTTAGCAAAGGCTTAACTCACATATTTTTTTCCACTTTTAATTAATTTTTGTAGCTTCTTTAGCTAATGAAGATTGCAATGGAGTTCGCCGTTTGAAACCAGCCAACAACAATTACAGAAAAACGATAATAAGGAGACTTCACAAATAGCGACCGTCACCATGGAGTTGTGCAAAAATGTAGCTGCAGCTAATTGTGGTATTTAAAAATAGTTCGTGCAAACATATCTTCATATGCGCTCAGTAAATACTTACTGTAGGCTATATGAGAGGCGAGCAGAAATACTAATGTGGAGAATTGAGAGTTTCAAGTATATCTTTCATATCTTAAATATATCTGATAATAGTCAGATTGTTTTCATTTAAAAGTGCCAACTTTCAACGGTTACTTTTATTAAAGGTAATGCTTGATTGAATTCCAACTTCATAAACAGCGAAGTTAATATATGCGGTAGATATCAATTTGATGATTCAGAAAACAAATATAAGTTCTTTCTACTTGCCTTTTCCTTGCATTCACGCGTACTTGTTTCTTTAAATCTTTCGGTACCGAAAAATGTTCCTTATACGCCGTGTCGCTCAAATAAAAAACACAAGAACCACAACACAGTAACAACTTGTAATTTTCGTCATATTTCCAATTATAATTTAGAATTTTTTGGAGAATAAAAGCGTGAGTATATTATTTGAATACATGACAGAAAATTTGTAAGAATGATAAGAGAAATTATGTTTGCTATGTATGGGCAGACATCTGAGTATCATTTGCTTCAGAAGCGCCAAGAATAAACATGAATCCAGAAGCTCAACTAAATATGTGTTAGTAAGAAATGTATCGCTGGAACTATCAATTACTTAAACTTTTCTCGAAGCTAAAGAATGTTAAATTATTTCCTTTAGCGTTGTGATTTTCGCGTAAATAAGAACACATTTTCGTCGTGCATAGTCCGCGGTCTTTGTATTTAAAAATGTAAACATATTTTTATACAGAATAAACATCACTCCCCAATTAAATATTTCAGCAAGTCAGCCTCAATACTCTTGGCAGCATTTATAGCAGACTATGCGGATGATTTTTAATTTCATGTAAATTCCTTTGCCTGGTGGTCGAACGCTTGAAGCGTGCATCTATAGTAATTTATCACGAAAATTTTGGGATGAAAGCAGCAAGAGTGCATAAAGTAGGAAAACAGCATTGAAAGAGAGTAGAGTGATTGCAAAGGAAATGCAGGTCGTCAAGTGTAGCCGCTTGTTCGCCACATCCTTCTACTGGGCTGCCGCCCGTAGCACTGCCCTTTTCGTAAAATAATAAATTAAGGATGAAATTGAATTGAGCAGCTGCTTCTGAAATTTTTATGAAACCAGAATATTATGAAGCAATTTAAAAGTCAGCAGTGGAAGTGAATTTCGATTCTTTCTCGTTGATTCTTATATACAGACAGTGTAAATGCTGACTGTATGCATCCACTTAAAGTTTTTACGATTTCTTCGGCTAATATCGATTATTTCATTATGCATAGTTTTAACAAAAAGTTAAATTGCTCTATATTTTCGCCTTTTTCAAAGTTTTCATATATCGTGATAAGTTGATTTGTGCTGGTTGGACCTAATGCAAGGGGCTTTTAAAGAACAGAACCAAATATGATTGATGGCTCAGTAAATAGGGTTACACTTTTCGATATTGCTTATGTTCATTTCGGTAATTTTTTAAATGCTTAAGTTTATGCCTTCTCTTTATTCCTTTCGATATTGAACGGCTAAAAGTGTTCAATGCTTTTTATAGCCCATCAAAAGTCAAGTGACAGTTTTCTTTTCATTTTATTTTATGAACTCAGTATTGCTGTAAAGCAACTGTTTTCACATTATACGATTATGTAATACATGTATATTTGCTGCGTTTATGTTTTCTCTTTACTTCGCTTTTATAGGGCACAATAGACCCTAGGTCGCGGTGCATTACCTCATAACATTTATCTAGGTAATAAAGGGTAATAAGTCATCAATGGGAGACAAAAAATTATTAAAATTGAAACCGTAATTGCAATTAAATTTAGCACAGGAGTAACAGTAAAATACTAAAAAGAAACAGAATTCTCCCATAATACAAGTATAATCGACAGCATTCTAAGTTCTTGAGTTTATACCATAACTGCCACTTCAAAATGTTGACTTTAACCACAATTAACTATTTAATAACATAACCGTACTTTTTCACAGTCATTCTAAATTCTGGTCAGACACGTTCGGATAATTGAAATTATAATGGCTGTTGGGCAATCATAAAAATTGTGGTCAAATTACGAAAGCGTACGTTCAACACCTTTCGAAAATAATAGTAGAAAAGGCACAAAAAGGAAATACCAAAACACTAATGCTAGTTCTTAACATTTTTTAAATCCATACATGCTGTGAATACAACTGTTGGTTGAATTGTTTTCATCGATTGCGGTTTGCATGTATAGTTCCCCACTTGCGTGATTTTTGCTGCTATGTCTAGATTTTATTTCTATGACGGCGGTTGCTGGACTTTAAGCTGGTATAATTTTTATTCGCTTTATATCAATTTAAATGTGTTGAATCGATTCATAAGGAATTGAGTTTTAGAAACGCCGTCTTGTTCCATTGTCCTGGCATGATTATTCACATAATACATCCGCAGTTGACGATTGCTGTTAATTAGTTTTCACAAATATCAATTATGCTTTATTGAAACCATATAAGCGCTTATGTCGTAGAGTGTACGCAAGTTTAGTTTATTTTCCATTTTTGGTTTATTAGTATATTTCTGGATAAAAGACTCAACGTTTTATGCGTAAACAAAGCAATCACATAACACACCATAATCTAAATTAATTTCGCCCCAAAATTAACAAAAATTCTCGCATAAAATTTTAACAGTTCAAATAATGAAAGGTGTAATAATAACAAGCGCGGCAAGAGTGGCAATGCTGCACCAATGAAAATTATCTTGGTTATTATCAGCACCCGTACAAGCAGTTTAGTGCACACGTTTACTATACAGTAAGTACGTCTACAACTTTGAAATAGGGACTTTAAAACACAAAATATTCCGTTCTATAAAAATTATTTGTTTGATTTTTTACATAAAAATATTCATATAACAGTATGCTGAGTGTTTTCGCGCAAGCGATTCATACATTCTGTATTGCTCATACGACATGGTGTACTTATGAAGGTTCAGTATATTTGATGCATAAATTTAATTGTGTATAACTTTTGAAAGAATTTTTTTTACGAAAAAAAGCATTAATACATTTTTGTATTAGTATATGATTTTTTTAAAGTTGTAAGTTCATTTGTTTTATATATAAAATTTTTTTGCAAAAAATAAATAAAAAACTAATTTTAAATATATATGAAAATAAAAATTATCCTAGGCTGACGAGATATTTTCAAAAAATTTGGCACAGACAATGAAACAATATATGAAGAAATTGTTCTGATCGGAATACTGTAGCAAATAGCTACCATACTAATTAACCGATACAAACTAAGTTACATGAATATTTTTCTGTTTTCCATTCAGTTTTTGGTGGCCCCTTTCTGTGAAATTCTCTTAAAAACTCAACGATCCATTTAGAATATACTTAACGCAAGCTTTAAAAGCCAGTACTATTAATTAATACTATTTCATTTTAGAGCTGAGTTTTTAGAAACAACAAATCTAAACGATGTCACTAGCTTGCATGTAACTCAAGAGGTAAATGCCATTAGGAAACCTTTAGAGCAAAAAGTAATCTTGAATTACTTTTTTGGTAGGTTAGGTTAGTCTCGTAGACCAATAAGCCATGCACATTCCAGTTTTAGTCCTTTGAAACACCAGATTGAAGTCAGTTACATGGTCCATGAGGAGTAGTCATCCTTTAAGATGGCTACGCTTGACTCGAATTTAAACAGACCTTGTGGCCTCACTATCGATACTTCTTCCTGTGTATCATAATCCAGATGTTTACAGCGTAGTCTTGGTAGGTGAGTAGTTGCCTAAATTTTTGCCTTATGCCATACATGCACTCGCACACAAATTTGAGACAAAACCTTAGCGTCAAGAGATTGAGTTGAAAATCGCACAATTTTATAGTTTGTATGAGTTAGTAACATTCAGCGTTTCAGGGCAGGCAGCTTGTAGTGTTATAAGTGCGTATGTGTGTATAGTAATTCTCAAGATAGTTCTGATTTATGAATATATGTAGTTATACTTACTTTTAAAAAGGTGTAAGTAGTGCTCCAACTCCAACATTGGTCAAGTTTTTTATGTGTCTATTAATTTAGATTTCTTTATAGATAAAGACTTTGAGAACTTACATTGGTATTTCTGCTCTGTACTTGTTGCATTGCATAAAGTTTCTACGTTAATCTTCAGTGTTGTTGAAATTAACTTCAACCGTACAGCATTCTTCCTATTTCCAATTTCAATTAAAAATCGAGCACCATTTTAAGGGAGAGCCAGCGTAGAGAAACCTACTTGTGTAAATACAAGCACTAAATTCTTCCTTCCCTTTTTACTACTTTCTTCATATTAGTTACTGGTATACATCAGGTACCATTTTAATTGTTTCCGACGAGTGTCTTAAGACACGACGTGAATATTCATTGCCTTTTGTAAGGCGCAACAGTTTAGTGTTCGCTTGGGAGAATTCATACAAACAACAATCCATATTGTACTGAAGTAAACAGCTGTATTGTATGTATAACGATATTCTTGCTGAAATAAGTATTAAACACGAATGTAAAAGAGAAACGTGTTATTTAATTGAATTACAGTGCGCTCTGCACATTACCACTGCGCCATCAACACGATTTATATTCGTCCAGGTATTTTATTTCTAAGTGATGTTCGCGCACGCTTTCAACGCATTAATTTGCTATGCTTATTTGATAAACTGCCCGTGAGCATGATCCACACTTAATTCTATTCGTAACTTACTCGGTTCTACCGGTTTCATCGTCCAGTTGCCGCAGCAAAACAGTAATTACAAATAGCAGACCGTTAGAATGCTTAGACGGCATGCGAAGTAAGATGCTGGCAGCTACAAATAGCGGCAACCATGTGTGTATAATATAATAGAGGTATTCAGACCGAACTTGTTAATCTGGTAGTTCGTTAGTTGATACTTCGTTAAAACACTTAACTGTGAACATACTTTTTGCTGCACATCAGTAGTGAGTGTAAAAATTGTTTCGTAACGGCTTATTCAATTATATTAAAAACTTAATTTTGAAAAATTTGCCAGAAACTGATTTGCAGTAGACAGCAAATGAATTAAGTTAAATTTTGAGGCAACAACGCAAACAAAACAGCTGAGTGATGTTACCAAGTAACGAAAAAAACTATCGTGCTTGCCAGTCTGGTACTTCGTTACTCGGTAAAATGATAATCTGTTAATTTTACAAAAACAAAACCCACGTAAAAAACTACTGAGTAACGACTAACGAATTAACAAAGCTGGTCTAAATACCTCTAATATATACATATAATTGCTTATTCCTATACATTATATTTGGTTTCGAATGGGGTGAGTAGGCATTGAACTTGTTATAGGTCATAGTAGTGCGTGCAAATGCCATAAATTACGACAAGTGGAGGTTAATTATTTCTTTAATGCTTTTAGTTAACTTCAAAATGTAAGTATAATATGAAATATTAATATATTACTTCCCTTATTTCAGCAATTACGTTCATCATATAAAAGGCATGGTCCGGCACACAGTAAAGAAAATATAGTTGCTGTAGATGAGAATGTACACGAAGACTGAGGAGAATTCAGACTGACATATGGAACAACTTGGCGCATTTTATGTCGAGATATTAAATTGAAATCTTGTGCATGAATTGAAGTCGATCAATCTGTTTAGCGACATCGCTTCGCTATGGGCTTTTGAAAATTTCCCGCTTAGATTCAGACCTTGGAGCAAACATGACGCGTGTAATTCGCCAATGCTCGAACAACTTATCGAAAATTATCTGAGACGTGGTTGCGACCAACATTTGAAAAACATAATCCTCAAAAATAAAGATTGAGATTCTGTGCTTTTTTAAGTAGGGAAGCCCGAAAGCGATCACCCTTTATATAGTATCCTGAAACTAGGGTATTACTTGCATGCATTCAAAGCAACCAGTAGAAACCTATAGTAAAATTCGTTTAACAAAAGTGGCATCGTTTCTTTAGCGTGCACACGTGGTCGCTATTTTTTTTAGGCTCCCATACATATCACATAGGAATTTTCGTGTTTTTATTCAAACTAAAATTTTACCAACTAATTTTCGTTTCTCAAAATTAACCATTACATATCAGAAAATTCACTTTTCAAACTTTAAAAATTCCCGCGACAAAATTATTAGTCTCAGAAATTTTTTTATTTTTTTTTGAATAAATGCCGAATTTCAAATCACTATGTTTAATTGTCTAATTAAGATAATCAAAATTATCGTTATTTGAATTACGGTGATACAAAGACTTAATACTAGCAATTTAGCCCAAAAGTTTTCCATAAGGCTAATAAACTTAGCAACCATCACATCTTATGGGACCTGAGGCTCTGCAAGTGGTTGATTCAAATAACTATGCATATTATTGATGTTTTGTTTTGAGTCGTTTAAAGTAGAAAATACTTACTACCATGGATCAAAGCGCACTTCAACCATAAACATACTCGCTCAGTGTGTCGACTCGAATTGAAAATTAATAAACTTAAAGCCATTTGCTATAGGCATTATATTTAAAAAATATTTGTATGTGTTCACGTACTTGTCTATTTAATGTGAATGAAATTTGAAAACTTAAAATACCATTGTAATATCAGCGCGATATTTTTAATTTTGAATATAGTATAAGTACACATACTACTGCTTCCCAAAAAATATTTTCCAATGATCGTATTGCTCGTTTTAAGATAAACTTTATGGGAATTAAATGCAGAAATATTCATTATAAAACTTACAAGTTTCACAAACTTTTTAACTGCTTCATAACTGGCAGCATGTGAAACATATTTAAGCGCATATATGCAACAAAATATTGGTTTATGTTATTTATGTGATTACGCAGCAAATGCTTAATTTGACGCTCCAGTCAACACTTCTCGTCATTTTCCATTAAGCTTCAACAGCCGCAGAGTTAAGTGCCCACCCGCTTCACAATTTATGGGTAATAATAAAAGAGCCGGTAAGCCTTCACAGTTCAACGGGTTATAATGATGACACTCAACTGGAAAAAGCACGAAGGCTGAACGAAGTTTGACTATTTATAAATGGCGTTATCGCCCTTTTATAACGCAATCGGGGACTGAAATTATGCGAGCTTCAAAAAGTATTCTTGGAAATTTTAAGATTCACAGACAAGATGATCATTTAAAATGCCAACTGTTTTCTCTAATTCTCCTCTTTTCTTATGTGATGGAAATGGTTTCACTATTTCTACCAAGTTTTGTTTAAGTCTTAAATATTTATATTTTTCTAACGGTTTTGTTATTTGAATACTATTTACATTTTGTTAGATCCTAATATTGAAAGTGTTCATAAAACATCCTGCACCTGACCTAACATTTTCTATTTATAAATCAATAATACTAGAACGCTTTAAGCCGCATTAAATTAAGTCCGCTTAGTATGTATTTGCGGATATATTATGTGCTCCTGGAATCTAAGTAATTTATTCTTAGAGTTTTTGGTCACTGCACTCAAACTAATTACAATTACTTTATCCCTCACGATTGCATGTTACATGCTATGCGATTAGCAATAGTTACAAGAACGCTTTCAGGGACTTAATTTGAAGTGTAACCTTGGCGCAAAGTTTCGAAAGAGCTGTTTAACTTTTTAAATACTTCCTCAACGAGTATTTGAAACTTTTAACATTCTATTATTGTCTTTTTTTTGCTGAGAAATATAAATTTCATGCTATGTGCACTAGAGTAAGGCAGGGGTTATGGAAGACGAGCTGCTCGACAGGTGTTTTTCAGCTTTCTGCTGTCCAAAGCCAAAATCAAGAAAATATACAAAATATGTGAAAAGATATAGAACTTCATACAAAACTATACAGCGAGTCAACAGTTTAAGCTGTAACGCCTGGCATTGGCTACTAACATTTGCATAACTCTGTGCACACTACTGAAACGTGGCAACACTGCGGTGTAGATAAACGTTTATGTCAATTCCGTATCTCCCCCAGCGGTTTGAGTCAAAGGTTAGATTAGGTTAGGTTAATCTGGTAGGCTTGACGCGATATTCAATCAATTCTGTTGCCTCACTACCACCTCTTCCAGTGTATCATACTGTGGGGATACCAGACGTAGTCTTGCAAATACCGGACAAGTGCACAAGAGATGATCCATTGTTTCCCTGGTGTTTACCCTAGGCGTTTCCTGCAGTCTTCTCGTTCTCTCAGCACCACGAACAGTTAGTACTTCCATCATGTTCCTACAGTCTCTTCTATCAAGTGGTAATAAGAATTTTGTTTACTTCCGATCTACCTTTTGCACTTGACTTTGATAATGCATGTGTTGCCCAATGTTGATCACGTTTTCAAATTGTATCCGTACACCATTCTTGGCAATCTCGTCCACTATTTCATTGCCCTCGAAGCTCTTGTGGCCTGCACTAAGTAGTAGTGAAGTTTCTTATTTCTGGCTCTGCTTCCCAAGACACTTCTGGCCGATATGCGATACGAGGTTACTGCCTTGATTGCTGCTTGGCTGTCTGCGTAGATGGTGACTCTCCGCAGTTTCTGCAATAGCAAAGACCTCTCCTTGAAATATACGGTAGCGGTCCGGCAACTTAAAAGTTTGCCTTATGCCTAACTCTGGACAGTATATTCCTGCACAAACTCCATCATCTATTTTAGAGCCGTCCTCATAGATGTTTAAAATGTTGCGCGTAACTAACATACCTTTACACCCGTCAACTTTTCCTATGTTTACTTTGAACCTTATTTCCCAGTGGAAAGTGAAGTCATGTAGTCGGTGTTTGCCCAACCGCCATTACCCACCGAGCTATGCCCGAAGGTTCTACATGTATATGTAAATTCTTGCATTTGCAGCTAGTAGTCGGACCGCCGGTTTTGATGCGCAGTTTCCAGCGAAGAGGTGTATAGGTGCCAAGTTTAGTACCAGTTCAAGAGCCACCGTTGGTAGTCAAAGGTACACATTTGCTAAGCACAGATCGTATCACAGTATATCTCGGAATGTTTACCAGAAATTTAATTTTTTTATTTTCTTCCATACAACTTGAGAATTGTGCTTATTAATTCTGATTTGCAATTTGAAATGCTGAGTAAATTTATGTAAAGCAGTAGGCCTTCTAAGCTATATTAGAACTAGTCTCATGCATTTGTGTAGGTAAACTCACAGTTTTAAACTTATAATTTATATTTTTTTAATAAAAAACCCACATAAAATTATAATTTTTATATAAATTAAAATGAATATATATACTTACCTACTAAATCAATTTGGGAAAGGAAAGCAAAAGTAATATCACTCATACGCACTGCCGGCACTGCGTCGTTTAGCCCAAATTTGGGTTAAATTTGTGGTATTTAACCAACTAACTTCATAAGTAGATTCATACACACTATAAGCGTGTTCGCTTGCCCTATTATCCACACTCTACACTTCACTTTCAATTCTCAGCCATGCAAAATGTGTTCATCCTACAAATATACGCGTCTTTTGTACTTTCTGGTTCTTAGAGTGTCGTATTTGCACATGCAACTTGCCATACGTGCAACATGAGTGCTGAAATGCATATAACGGTTGCTTATACTTTTCGTCAAAGCGTGATCTGACGTATCTACTTTTGCGGGAAACACCGCTAAGCGACGTGCCAGCTGCGGCTCAATACAATGCATATTTTTCACTCCACTAAAGTTGTTTACATGAACACAGCCTTAAGCTCATATCTGTATAAGGGTTCGTCGTTTCACTGGCCTTCTTTATTATCAGCATCTCAGCCTTCGCCGCACATACTTTAATTAGATGTCATTATCTATTCATCTTTTTAAACCTAATTGACAATTTACAAGGCCTTTGTGTAACGTGAGTACATTCTGCTTTGATTGCGGTCACTTAATTAATAATAATTATTTGCGCGCAGAGTACTGACTTGTCTCCTGTTAACTAAAAATTCTACACCTACACATTTTTAACAGAAAACTCCCCCACTTTGTATAGAAAGCATTGCTACGGTTTTTTATATAATTAAATTTTTCTGTACTATTTTGTTTAGGCTCAATGTTAGCAGGTCCGGAAAAGCTAATATAATCACAAAGCGCATTAAGGGGCTCTTTGTTTCTTTTCTTTTGATGTTACCACTTACTTGCAAATAAAATCACCTTATGGTAAGATGAATTGAAAAGTATGGGCTATTTTATCTTTGAGAAATTTCGCATTGGCGTGCACTCAAAATTCATCACCATTTGCGACACTTGAAGCAAACTTTCGTGCTATCTGCGAATCATATCTCATATTTGATTATTCTGAAGAGCTCAACTGTAAATGCGGGCAATAACATGCATAAGGTCGCTTAATTCTTTTTCTTCTTGTATTTATCTACCTTTTTCTCTTTGTGTATACATTATAAATGTTGGTCCTTTTCATGTTTGTAATGGTGATCAAGTTGCGTGAAATTAAATGTCAACAAGGTCTAAGACCAATATTTTTTTCGCATTCAACTCCAACTACATCATCAGCACCACCACGGCAGAAATATTTGAATTAGTTCTGGTCAGCCCGTCCTTTCTTTGAAAATGGCGACCTTGCGGTTTTGCGTTGAAAGGCAGAAATGGTTGAAAGAAAGCGATGAAAGTATGTAAAAGATATAATAGCACTACGAGCTGGTATGAAAAATTTGTTTACGTATACGTACATAGGTATATGCACTGTGTAACACATATTTTTTTGCTTTTAAAGATACCTTAATTGTTTTTGTCGAAATGAATGTTTTGTAACGCCGTGTCGTAGTGGAGGCTGCCCACCTTGTAACGTTACGATCGACCACAACACGTATGGTGTGGTGTAAATACCTAGAGGCGAAGAGGAAAGGGAGACGCATATGCAGACACAAAGAGAAAGAGGCCGAAATGCGTGAATATGAAGGGCTTGACAAGCTGGTAAGTGAAATCTTGTAATATATTCTTTCAAAAAAAATACACATGTCTGTATAAATAAATATGAGCGGAGAAGCTAAGAAATAGCTTTTGTAAAAGACCCACAAACACAAAAAGAGTAAGTATTTGTGGAGTGTGAAGCAGAGTAAATAAAGATTCGTGAATGAAATTTATGTGCGCACTTCGATGTGGTTGCATTCACCGAACACGCTGATATTAAAAACGATATGTATATTCAATTCGTATACTCGTACTGCCAAATATTATTTGGCATGATTTTGTGTGGCGATATGTTCACTGGTATGTAGTCAAGTAAACTAAGTATTACACTTAGAGAAATCTTCAAAAAATTCATTCATTAAATACAATTTTGAAAAGATAAATTTTTAACAAATTTTAAACCAGTATATTTGGTAAAATTTATGATTGGCATGTAACTTTAAAAGCCTTTTTTGCCATTTGAAGCGATGCTAACATACATTGGAAATGTATAATCTTCAAGCTTCATGCCAAATACTGTGACGTGTTTAAATACTTCTCAGCTGCAACCAACTACTTACTCTTACCGAAATAATTCCATCACAAAACGGCTGCTTTTTGCGTTTGCTCATCACGACTTGGCAGTCATTTAAATTCTTGGTGTTGCCAAAATGGCATGACTTTGCTGTTGCAGTTACTTAAGACTGAATTAGTAGAACAAGTGTAAAGGAACTTCAGAAACGTATTAACGCAACTTGGACTTGGGCCATGATCTGTGAAGTTATGCAATTTAGCGCAGCTGAATTGTTTTTTGTGGGAGTACATGAAGTCGTTTGTCTATGCAGAGGAGTCCGAAACTGTTGACGCTTCGAAAGGAAATGTTCAGCGCTTTATTGCTGATATGCGCTCCCAATTGCTGCAAAAAGTGGTAGAAAATTGGATCTTTTGGTGCAAGGTCATTTTAAAATATAATAGAAACCCATCGTATTTAATGTGAAACCAAATTCTTGGCCATAAATCTTAAACTAAATGCGTTGTACTTCTCCTTCAAACCCACAACTCTAAAATGAACACCCTGTACATGCCAAAGCACAAGCACAATCTACGGCCTATAAATTCACGTAAATTTGTTCGCAGTTGAAATCTGCTAGAAACAGTTAATTGGGAAAATACTTCGGTCAAGGACATAGTCGGGCAATCTCAGCAAAGCGCTATTTACTCGCCAAATTCTCGAAGAGTTGTCATTGGCAAAATGTGTGCCTGATTGCCATAGTAATTGGCGACCCGCATGCAATACCACGACGCCATACGCCATTTCCACTTCAATACTAGAAAACTACAAATATCCTCATCAAGTTTTCACAAAAGTGTTAATCCATTAGTTTTAAAAATTAAAGAAATTTTGATCCATTTTAGAATAATTTCACATAATGTTATATTTATATATAAAATAATATAAAGACCCGCTTCAGAAAAATGCACAAAGAGAACCATTATGCACCGCCTCCACAAATTTACCTCAATTAAGAAAACTTTGCAGCGAGTTAGTGTTTTCTCATAGCTGTGGTGTGGTGTGGATTAAATTTTGTGTTGGACACGGGTAGGTGGACGGATACATGTTTCGCATCTATCAGTCTGAAGATGAAGAGTAAAGACAGAGATGAGTATCATGCATATTCCTGCCTATTATGATCTGATTTATGAATTTCGTAAAGTATATGGTTACCACTTATCCGCTGTTTTAAATTGTATTGAGAATAATATGTGCTCCTATATAAACAAAAAGCTTATTATTTATTACTTTATTTTATTAATATTTTATTTTGTTGATCACAACCCATTTAAACCGAATGTATAAAATAACAATAAAAAAACAGTACATAACCTACCAAACATCAAATTGTGTATTATTGCCAAATTTGCACCTTTTCATCAAAGAAAACCACACGCACACCCAAAATAATTCTTGTATATGTACAACGCAAAGTATATAAATTTGAAATTTTTCGAACATGCAATCAAAAACCTTCTGCACTAATATTCGCCATTTAGTTGCTCAGTTGTTTATTGCAAAATCAAATTCGTCCAAGCACATGCAAAAACTCTTCTAAATTGTTCTGTCATATCTTGTTAATTTTTCTTTTGTTTCACCAGTTATAAAAAGCACCAGCATCAAGACGAAATAATACCGGCGGCAGCGAAATGAAAAAAATTGGTTTATCGCAAATGTATTGATCTCAATATAAGACTTATTAAAAATAAAAACCACAAAACGATGTGTATCTGTATATGCTTACATAAAAGTAATTTATTCCTTCTGTTAGCAAAAGGTATGCCGCTGCTATGAGACTGTAAAAGGTCAACTATTTTTGCAATAACCGGTGTGAAAAGTTTTTATCCGTAAAACGATGGTATAAGCCTAAAAAGTGCGTTGAAGTGCAAAAATTCTTTCAAAAGTATGAAAGACGTTTTTTTGGGTTTTTCTAAAGTAGGCGAAAAGTATTAAATCGACTTTGCGGAATATAAAATAAATTGACTGTCTGCCAAAATTGCCTTCACGTGCACATTTAATCTCCCAGATATGTACTTGTATAAGTATTTACTCATAAAAAACATATCGAAATGCAAATCACAGCAGAGCCATATTTCTCGCCATACTACACTTTCACAACTACCCTTGGGTGATAGGCTTGTTTGTTTTAGGCAAATAAGATTTTGGGTATCTAAGCACACAATCGCAGTATTGCAAATATACAAATTTGTTTGTTGATTTTTTAGAAGGTTGCAAGGATAACTTATTCTCTCAATCACAAATAAATTCGTTCTAAAATACAAAATCAAAAGGATTTTTTAAGACAAGAAGTCGTTCTGATAAATATACCGGCACAGAAACAGGTAGAGAGACAAATTATGCAATATTTTCCTAGGATCCTTGGATGCACTGAACTCTGAGCCTTTGCAAATTGTACAAACTAAAGGTCTTTCTGACATACGAGTATGCTTTTTATGATTTTCTAATATTTGTGCGCTTTTAAAAAGGGTGAAATTTGGTGTTCGGTTTTGAACAACTCGCAGCATTGATTAGGTTAGGTTAGAGAGATCGCTCGTGGAGCCTTTGTGCATTTGTGAAGTCATAGAATAGAGGAACTCCTGTGTTCGAACTTATAAATTAGCAAAACGCTTAGTAGCCAATGCAAATTTGTACGAGTTCGGAGGGATGTCTGTAGGTATGACCTCCAAAGTGTTTAAGGCTTGACCTCTCAAACGCGGTACAGTCAAGTAGGAAGTGTTGAGGTCTTTTCACCGCATGGACGCCAATAAAACAAAGGCCTGTTAAATGCTCCAAAACCAGGGATAGGCTAGCTTTACTTAGGGCAAACAGATCACTGGATTCCTTGCGATCCTCGTTTGAAAGGATAGGAAGTCTGAAGCGGGAGTTGATAAGGAGCTCCTGACAGTAAATACCTCCAGCAACCTTCTCACCAAGCTTTGATCCATCCGTAAAGAAGCTCACTGTTCGTCTCCTCCAACGGCTTCTTCCCACCCACAAATCCTTCACCGATATATTGACAGAGAAGAATGCGCCAGAGTTCGGTTTGGTGACTTCATGATGCAAGTAATCCGGTATAAAGTCAAAGTGTGTGAGGATATCGGAGTGTTCAAATACGTATTTTAAGAACCCAGATTTTCTGAGTCTGATAGCAGCTTTTAAAGCCATACACTTTCCTGCGATGCCTACGGGCCCTATGCAGAATCCCTTACATATTTGAGATTGCGCTTTGACTATAAGTTATATTATATACAGGGTTTGTCCGGAAAGTAATAGGATTGATTTTCTTCCGTGGTGGTGGTGTTGTGTGTCACTGGCACCAGGCTTTTTCGGAGGGCTAGGAAGAGGTCGCTGATGAAGACCGTCCTGGGAACCCTGCGACTTCGACAAACACAATGTGACTCGTGTGCTCAAAGTTTTCAACTCAGACCGTCGACTAAGTGTTCGTTTAATTGCCCGGATGTTAAATTTATCAAAAAGGCTCAATCGAGTCCGACAAGACATCACAGCCGGTTGGAAGTTGCATTATGACAACGCCCCGGCTCACACCGCCTTTCTTGTGAAAAGCTACCTAACCAAGGCTAGCATCCCAATGCTACCGCAGCCGCCCTGTAGCCCAGATATTGTCCCTCTGGACTTTTTTGCTTCTTTTCTTGAAAAGGCCGAAGAACGGGGATCCAAGCAGCATGCACCTCGGCTCTCAAAGCTATTCCGAAGAATGTGTTCCTTGACGCCTTCAATGCTTAGAAATCGCGCTGGCAGCGACGTAGAAGGAGCCTCTTTTGAAAGTTTTTAAGGAATTGTAACCATTGGTTCAATAAATTTTTTTAAATCGACTTAGTCCCATTACTTTCGGGACAAACTTTGTATTGAGCCATTAAATGAGTTATTTTCTTTTGATTGCATATTTCAGTTAACTTTTCATTTCCGTTTTTAAACTGAGGCTGGAAGGCAATGGTTGTTATTGTAAGCAAAAAGCACTAGAATTAAAGCCGTTATTTAGATTTCAAAGAATTTTTATATAATGAAGGCTTTAATGACAGGAAAGAAAAAAATGTCTGCCGAATGCCGAAGAAACCGGTTTATATGCTTGGTTAAGTTAATCCCATCATTATACTCGCCTTAAGAAAAGATAAGCTTCAAGCATATTGTACAAAAAAATTCCACAGATTTTATAAGTACAATTTCCGTCTGTGAGATCAACTTTTATGGTGGTTATGGAATTCTTCCATTCTAGAGGTTACTGTAGTTATTAGCAGTATGTACAATATACAATATTTGATTGCTGGGTCTGTAGTGATAGTGCAGTAATACGTAATGTAAATCTTAAGCTCAGTAGTATCATGTTAGTTTTTGCGTTACCCTACCCTGAATATTTTGATGCAAAAAGTACCCATACATTAATTATGCTTGAATGTAAACGATTTTCAACAGCTCTGTATTGACCAGAACTTTAAAGAAATTTTGTATAATTCTTGTTGAAAATTGCACTCAAACTCTATCATGCAAAGTCAGACGAAATAAAGCGATGAGAAAGCGGAACACATACAAAAGTAATCAGTTATTACATGGATATAACTATTTGTTGTATTTTACAAAAACTTCACGCACATCATTGCAATGGGTTTTATTACTGTTTCTACAAGCTAAATCATATCAGGCGCGACTCAGGCCAACAGAGGTAAGCACAAAGGTAAAGAGCAATTGGGTGAGCATAGAAGTAATTTACTCAAATGGATATACGCATTCGCCACATAAATTTGCATACTTTGTTTAAAATAAGTAAGCACATAAATATATATAGTATGAATGCTTGAATGTTTGCGCTTCTATAAAATTCAGCCACATCTATGCAGACACCACACGAATAAACTAAAACATATAAAGTGAGGTCTAAACGTTCATGCTATTACAAACTGCGCTTACTTTAAAGTTGTTTAAGCAGCCATAGAAAGTAGCGATGCAGTTGCAGTTACCTGCTAGTTAAACACTCATCACTTTGCATAGTAAACAAAGAGAAAATGACGAGCAGACCAAAGCACAAAGTGGCATCGAGCAATTGCGGAGTGAATTTCGCATTATAAAATGTTTGTAATTCTATGTAAATGCCACTGCAATGAGATTAATGAATGAGATTGCGAGTGTGGCTGAGCAATTGAATTAATGTTGGAGTTGAGCTGCGCAAAGTTAAAGTGTTTTTATTCGAAATTTAAAACTTCTACGAAAAATTCGTTTGAATAATTTCAAATACAAATTTTTTTCAAAAAAATTTGAGTACCTCAATCTGAATTTGATCCACTTATGGAGTAGTTGTAGTGCAATTATAACTTAGTTATGATTTTAATAGTGCGAAATAACAAGCGCGGAGAGATAAAAGTCTGGTTAAAATAATCTTTGACTTTTCTAATTGGGCTAATTTCGTAAAATGAGCATATGTGGATATTATTATATTGTTTTTATTACGTTGTTTATTGCTCGAGGGCATGCACCCAATTTCGTAAAGTAGAAAAACATAAGCAGCAAATCAGGTAAATAAAAACACTTTTAAATCATATTTTCACATCTAGATATGTATATTATTTAAAGTTTGTTCAGATTTTCATTTTTATTTGCTCAATCGCAGAAATAAACTCAACTGAACAAAAATTTGTAAGTTTACTCAGAGTTTATAACGTAACTTACGTTCAAATTTGCCTCCTGTCGTCAAGGTGAATGTAAATTTTCATTTAATCGGTGACAGCGAGTGTTTCACAAAACAAAATAAATTTAACAAGTAAGGCAGAGCTAAGTTCGGATGCAACCGAACCTTTTTTACTCTTGCAACTTACAAGAGTCAAAGCCAGGTTAATACTTTAAAGTCAGCAGAATGTTCGAAAATCCAGATATTGGCTATATAGGGGATAGGCCAAGTTTTCGCACAAATTTTTCTATTTTAAGCACAAAGATAGACTGTTATAAGTAATATGTACATTAAGCTTTTTAGAGGGCGGGGCCGCGCTCACTTTTTCAAAATATTTTTTCCAAATATGATGGAGCCTGATCGGTTAGTTGTGTGGCAACTACTACATACTATAGTAGTCTGATCTAAACAATTTCTTCAGAGATTTCCTTGGATAATAATCTTAGGTAAGCAGATTCAAAATTACAGAGCAATATCTCAAAAACTGAAAGACCAGCTCCCATACATACAGAAGAATAGATGAAAAGACGGATGGACATGTCTAAAACGCTCGTCACTCTGATCACTTATATATCGTCACCTGAAATGCAAAATAACGTAACAACATTTTCAGAAATTTATAGTGGCATGAATTAAACACGACATAAAATGGAACATGAGTGAAAAAAATTTTTAATATTGGTTAAAACTGGTTTATATATGAGTGCGGAACCATAAAATGTTGGACATATGTAGTATTATGTGTGTAATTTGAAGTAGTAAATCACAATCAATAAGACACTCAATTTCGAATTTTTTGATGATACGTTATTTTGCATTTCAGGTGACGATATGTACTTTATAGGATCTTGAATGATTCCTTTTGTCTGTTACAAACAGCGTGGCAAACCTTATATACCCTGTTCAGGATATACAAATGTCGAGTACTTACGATCTCAAGTGTCACAAATCATTTAAGATTTCCATTAAGCAAATCAATAGCCCAATTTAATTTTTATTCGCTTCATTCTAAACCTCAATAACTGTGGACGCGGCAGGCACCAAGGACCACAATGTCGTATACGCAACAACTTGAACAAAGCGTATTATAGTGTTGGTAGCGAATGAGAAAGAGATAAAAGTTTACTCTGTCTGTGTTTAGACTAACAATTTTTATTGCTCATTGTCGGCATTCCTTTCACATGGGCAACTCGAATCGAACAACTTTCTGTTAATGCCTTTTAATATCTTCTCAAACACTTGTACGCTTCAATTACGCCGTACACAATATTTCTCATCAGCTAATTTTTTAATTTTTCAACAATTTCGAAAATAGTTTGTGGTATTATTGATATATCTTTGCATTTTGTAATACATACAAATATTATGTAACCAAATTGAATTATTGAAACGAAGACGCGTCAATCAGTTACGAAGCACTGTATATGTAAGTATGTGTTTTGTCCTGGTTCTGCAGACATCGAGATGTAAGAGAATATTAACTAAAATCTGTGTAGCATACAAAATATATGAGGCGTTTTCCAAAACGAGAAAATCAGATATTTTGGTATTTCTTATAAGAGTTTTTATTACAAAAAATATTTAATATTATTGCTTATTCATTTTGACGTCAACAAGTCTGCAGGCATAACAAAACAGAAATGAATAAAAATTCCGTGTAATGCGCACTTTTGTCATTTTCCTTGTCATAGACTGATACATACATATGTCTTGCCACCATATTTTATATTCTAGCGATACGCATTTATAACCATAGCCATCACGAAAAGAACAAATCTGTGAAATGTTTCCAAGAATCTTCAGTTTGACATCAAGAGATTGACAAAAATCAACTTAATATACCTTAGACCATGTGTCCTGCTGAGGATCGTATCGTTCAAAATTTATCGTGACCTTTTTGTGCAGCTGCCTGTAATATAAAAAGTAGCAATAAACGTTGTACTTAATTTCAATAGAACTAAGAGGGCGACTAAATAAATTAGTGACTATTTTCAGTTAGACAATTTCGGTAATTTTTAATGAAGCAGAGCTACTTTTTCAGGTTCTTAAAACTCTAAGGAAGGCTTGCAACGGTGAAATAAAAGGCCACCTTATTGTAACGGCATTATCTCATTCACAAATAAATTGGAAAACTTTGACAGGGTACGAATTCCGGTTACATAGATCCGTCTATAGTAAAAAAAATCCAAGGAGTCGAATATATAATATTTAAGCCCTTAAGTAAAGTCGTCGTATACCGTTCTTAGATTCTCATCAATCTACCAAATCATGACTTGATGAACGTTCGATTATTATTAATAAATATATTTTAATCTAACTTACAACATGATTAGTGTAATATTGTGTCATATCGGCGGAGGAAGTCCAGGTATTCGAATCCGGGTTATAGCATTCGACGGACTTTAATTTCCCATCGTCATTACCACCGCCCATTATGTATATTTTACCATTCAAAGTTACGGCACCTGCGTCATATCTTCCAACAATCAAGCTGTTTACGGACTGTCATCCATCGGAAGTCGTATATCTGAAAATAAACAAAAGCTTTGAAAAAATAATGCATATCTTTAAACTGAAGCGTCAATATTGGCATTTTGTGACCTTGCATAGTCTATTAATTAAATCTTAGAATTATTCTAAAGAAGTCGTTGACAATGTCAAAGAGTTGGAGTTTTCTAAAGTCAGGTCAATCAAATCATAGCATTTCACTGAATTCCCTTTTTCTTAAATGTAGAGGCACCATTTTTTGTCCAACATCCATACTACAATAATACCTATAGTCTAAAGTGCTTTCACCATTAAACTTAGAACTAACCTTTAATTGTTAAACAAAATCATCTTTAGGTTATTCGTTACAGACTTAAACGTATTTATCTTTCCACCGACGACAGAACCTTTTTACCATCAGAACTACCAAACGCGTAGATTTTGCCATCTAACTCGACAACACAGTGTCTGAATCTTGTTTGGTTCATGGTGGGCAAATTTTGCCATGCCACATTTTTGAAAGTTTTTTGACATAACTTACAAAACGACGCATCGCATGACTAGTTTGAATATTTGTTCAAGAAAGAGATATAGACGTGTAAAGATGGAGTTCACTTACGCGGAAATTTGCGCTATTTTAAAGTTTTCCTTTGTTAAAAGCAAATCCGCTGGAGAAACGTTCCGTGAGGTTAATGGTGTCTTGGTTGATGGTACTCTATAACTTCGATTCAGAGCGGGTGAAAATGACACTATGGAAAAGCCAACCGGCGGAAGAACTGTAATAGCGAATACCGATCAATTCATGGAAAACATTGAGTTAGACCGGCATGTGGCAATTCGTGACATTTTAAATCATCTGCAGATGGCTGGATACCATCTACTGCTAACAACTAGACCACTTGAAGCAGGCGATCGACCAGAAGCGTCCAGAATTGGGCAACAGGAAGGGTGTACTGTTCCACCAGGATAACGCCAGACCACACACTTCGTTATTGACTCTTAAAAAGCTACGGGAGATCGGATGGAAGGCTTTATCGCATCCACCATATAGCCCGGACATAGCGCCAAGTGATTACCACCTGTTCCTGTTCATGGCGAACGCCCTTGTTGGCGTAAAGTTGAACTCAAAAGGGGCTTGTGAAAAGTGACTGTCCGAGTTTTTCAAAAATGAGGAGAAAGAATTCTAGGAGCGGGGTATAATGAAATTGCCGTCTAGATGGAAATAGATCATCAAACGAATCGGCGCATATTTGAACTAAATCTGATCACTGTAACATTTTTTATAAAGCATTGAATAAAGAGCAAAAAAGCGGAAGGGAAATATTTGACAACCTATATATTATCATTCTTTAAAATGGTTCTATACCATTGGTAATCGCTTTGTTATATTGCAGCAGCTTGGGATTCATCTATTCCAAAAATATTGTCATACATTAATTTAAGATTATTATATTTGAATATAAGCCACAGTGTGCGCTTACCTCTGTTTCCTCTGAGCACACCGCCAGCAATGTTTTCTCATCAGAATTTGCAGCACTGATCCCACGTGGTCCTGTGAAATGCATATTTATTTTTGTCCGTGCAGCAGACTCTTTGATCTACCATAACGCCTTGAAGGCCAGAAGCTCACAACCGGGTAGTGGCTGTATGTGCGTCAAGAGAAAGTCCACATCGAATTGGGTAAGGCGGAGACAGGCTACTAAAAGTGGCAGTTGCTCTTGACACGCAGGAACGTCGTCATTGAACCAGCGTTTTATGGCATCGAAGGCATCTTCCTCACGAGTTACATATATTCAAATTGTCAGATTCCGGAATACGTTGCATTTTTTCAACATCGAAATTTGAAAACTCATCGCTTTGGCTGACTAGTATTATCAGAAATAAAAACGCTATTGTTAGACAATACGTGTATATTTATACTCACCTCCATGAAATTCTCTGTTTCGTATTCAATAATTTTCTGCTTAAGAAGTTCATATTGTGTTTCACGCTCCAGCGTATAAGCACCCTGTAAAGTGTATTCTTTGATATGTGTCATGAGGTAGTCCACACAACTGGTTATGGCATCTTCCAATTGCAAAACGATTGCCGCCTTTAGCATGGCACCGACATTGTCAAGACAATAATCCTGTCTTAGAGATAAGTGATGTAGATAGCGATATTTCTGCGTCTAATAACCTGTTGTTACACCGGACAGACCGTCATTACGGTTAACAATATCGGTGCCGTGCTGAAGGCAGCAATCGTCTTGCAATTGGACGATGCCATAACCAGTTGTGTGGACTACCTCATGACACATATCAAAGAATACACTTTACAGGGTGCTTATACGCTGGAGCGTGAAACGCAATGTGAACTTCTGAAGCAAAAAATCATTGAATACGAAACACAAAATTTCATGGAGGTGAGTCTTAATATACAATTTTGCTTCTGATAATACTACCTCATGGCACATATCGATGAATACACTTTACAGGGTGTTTATGCGCCCATTCAAGTGTTCAAGACATCGTCCATTCGCACACAATAGCCGCCTTCAGCATGGCACTGACATTGTTAACGGTAATCAGCGCCTGACCATAGTAACACAGGATTATTAGACGCTAAAAAATATCGCATCGATAACATTTATCTCGATGACGGGATTATTGCCTCGATTGCCATTGGAAAGGTTCTCGAAGTAGATACCCGCCGCCGCAAGTATCAAACTATGCCCGGGTACACTGTGCAATTCAAAAATTAAAAACGTTAATCTAAATCATTTTATGTAAGCTGAGAACAAATTAATAGTTACAGAGCCGTTGGGCTTGAAACTTTAAATGTCACATCGATTAGGCTTTTCGTCGGGAAAACAAAATATTTTCGCCATTAATTTCTGCATGAAGCGGTTCTGCTCACTGGGATAACTCTGTAGAGCAGGTCTTTGCGTACAATTCGTGGCCATTATCAATTACTGAACATTCCTTTTGTAATAAAAAAAAATTCCAATATTAAATAAAATACTTCAAATAAGTAAGTTCAAGTCCATCTTTGCTTTCAAGTTAACGCTTTACTCAATTTCTGCACTCTGGCAGCATTTCATACAAGTATATGACTAAAATCTATTATCTCAATTTTCCTATCAGCAAATTGGAGTTGCGTAAAAGTTGACAGTAGAAGTTCTCTTGTTAATTAGTGTAAAAAAAGAAAGAGGAAAAAAACGTTTTGATTTGTTTAGGTGGTTAAACTGACATTACTCCGTCGTCGGAGTCTGTCCTTCTCACTTACTGTTTTTAAACGATTTTGATTTGTGGTGTTTGACATCCAATTATTATATTTTCGTTGTTTTCCACATTCGTCACACTGGGCATTAGATACATTCTTTATTTATTTTTTAATAAATTCACCATTCACTCTGTGCCGTGTTTCCTGTACCCTTCCCGTAGTGTTAAATCTTCAGCATATATCTTGTACATATGGAAATATTTGTACACTCGTGGCCATGCAAAGCTTACCGCTATACTTTCTTAAAATTGGTTTAGGTCTTTTTGGTTCGTTCGGGATTTTCTTCAAATTTCTTTGTTATGTTTTTAGAAAGCAGAAGTAATATTATCTAATTCTAATTATAGTTTTTAATTTATTACGTTTAATGAATAAAACATAAACTAGCTTTTCTGTGCTTATACAAAAGCGGCTGCTTGAATTGTTTTTAAACGACGACTAAACTTCGTGTTTCAATTAAAAAAAAAATTACAATAATAAAATATTAATTGCAATTATAGTGTAGTTATTTCATAAGTTAAAAAAATATAATATTTTCATCGCATTCTCTTACACGTTGAGCTCATTTTGTAAAGCTCACTAACTTTTAAATAATTTTCTCTATAGATAAATGTGTTTTGATTTTAATTTTCAATAGTTTTGATAAATAACATGTCATTAACTAATTTTTAAATATATAATGTCTATACCGCTATAAAGTGTTGTCAAATATGCACAACACTCCGAAATTTTTAGTGGCTACATGTGTATGTGCATACACATGTAATATTTCACATGGAACAATGAGTAATATCATATGTAATTTATGTTGTTTCTCATTTGTTTTCATACCCTTATAATTCCAAAAGTAGATAAGTGCGACCGCATGGTCTTTTAAGATATTATCAACACTTTTTACTTTATTTTTATATACTATGTACATATGTACGCATTAAGTTAATAATACAACTCTCTCATAATTGTAAGTGAGCAGTAATCACACTTGTACTCATTCCGTGAATAATTTGTTTGTTTCATACTCAATTTTTCGCAAGTGGCTCAAAGTTGTGTTTAACTCATTCACTGCAGATCACTGCACATACATACACATATAATATTTTTATGCTTGCATGTACATAAATTTGGTTGTCTGTGTCAACGGAGATTTCACATGAAAGAATGAGTGTAGGTACATATCAAATATAATTTATGTGTAAGTTGTTCTTTCACATTCGTTTTCCACATATGTAATTCCAAAAGTAGTAGGTAAGTGCGACCGCGTGGTCTTTTAGAATATTATCAAACGGTTTTCATGACCAAAATAAATACAGTATATTATATATACATACATGTATGTATATATGTACGTACATATTTAGGTAATTATATGTCAATTTTTAAATACGTGTCTATACACAAATGTGCTTTGATGCACACCCAGAACAAAATAAATAAAAAAAAACTTGAAGGATGACTTCTTTTAGCTATTCAAGAGCTCGAGTTATACGCAACTTAATATATTTTTGTTAATACGTACGGATATATAGAATATTGTCGTGTAGTATAATCTGGATATGAATTGTCGGCAACTGATATAACTGAACTGTTTACAACGCACAATTTAAACCAGAGATAATGGGATGCCCAACTTATTTGAGAGCGTCTCAAAATAAGCGTTTTTTATAACATTTTCCATTATGACCAGATCGAACAAAATACAAATTTTTGGGCATTTTAAATTAAAACACCCAACATTTATTACGATTGCAAATTATTATATATTGGACTTTTAATATATGACGAAACTACTTAAATCCTTTTTTATGATTTTATGGTATATTAAAAAACTGACTTTTGATCTTTCAATACAATAATAAGGTGAATTAAGCCTGTTAGTTCTCAATTATTAAATGTTTGTAATCATTTGTAATTGAAAATTAATTCTATTATGCATCAAATTACAAAACGTTTCATGAAATATATTTAAATTTCGAATTTTCTTTGATTTTCATTGTTTTAAATTTTTATTAGCGATCTTGAACAGCGGCAACAAATTCCTCCGTATACATATTTTTTTGATAAGATTTCAATCTGGCCGTCGCTCGTTTCCAATTGCTAAACGTCAAAACCTCCCCAATGCAGTCAACTGTCAAAGCTTAGGTGGTTTTGACGTTTAGCAATTGTTCTCTCACTTCCAGTGAGAGAGGAGTTGGACATCTCTTTATCTTTTTTTATCTCTGATTGAAACAAACTGAACTCGTTTGCTTTGCTACTCACGCTATACAGCAGCAAAACACTTTTGTATAGCTGAACTACTAAGTACAGCGATTACTTAGAGAAGCGATCTTTTTGCTCTCTCGTAAAATGAATACTTCCCCTTTCTGTGTTGAGAGATTTAAGGAGTTTAGCAGTTTAGAGACTCTCTTTGTGCTCTCGTAAAAATAATATTTCTCTGTCTTCGTGTGAAGAGATTTAAAGAGTTTAGCATAGCTTAAGTGCCCTGGAGACGATCAAATAATTCCAACAACGCTTAATGATTCATTTGGTGAACGAAATTTGAGCAAAGTTATACCCGTAGTGAAAACTTAGGATGCAGTTGTACGCTTTTGCTTTCTATAGGCTGACTGGTTTCTACGGGAACATCCAATTTTCTCGATGGCGGAAGCGGTGATGAGTTTTCATATCAAAGATGCGCAATGCTCTGGGAATCCAATTGTCGAAAATATCTATGAAATAATTAAAATCGTCGAATCCGACCGTCATTGGGTGCCTAAGAGCTAAACATTGCAGCATAAGCAATTCGAAACTATTTAAATTGACCAAAACGTCCACTTGAAAATCGCAATAAAATCGATCCAGTTCTAAAGTGGATGTTTGCTGCTGATAAAATGACCATCACGATGATATCCAGAGACAACATGCGTGGTTGAATCGCGTTTAGCCGGTCAAAATCATCGGAAAAAATCAGAGTATCATCTACCATAAACGCTCCACTACGACTAAACTCATCTGGTGAACACACAGAAAGCAACACGACAGTGAGCTGCAAATAGCGTCGTGAAGCCCGCTACATGAACATTTGAAAGATGCCAGTTACATATCAAACAGCTTATGTACACAATTTTGTGGTTAGTCGTCTCTGCCTTTCGTTGTTGTCATACTAATGCCTTCAATGAAATTTTAATATTTTGTTCAAAATGAAATTTTTATGCAAAAAATAAGTAAATAGGTAATTTTGTTTGTTTTAAATTATCAGTTGTTATTGCAAATGACATAAGAGAGCTTTTAAGGTTCTCTTTGTAAAATAACGATAGGTTTGCAAGCTGACTCCCGCCGTCCGGCTAGCGGTGGCTCGCACGAAAAAAACGGTGCCCCTAGTTACTCGGCGATTTGTAGATATGTTCATACACTCACCGTCAATAGAATAGATGCACCCGTACTTGCATTAGTATTCAGCTAACAACTTTTATTTTTAATTCAATTAAATTAAAGTTATTAAGCAAAGAACTTGGTGAAACACTTACAAGTATACTTCAAAGATAATTTTCAGATTTATATGTATACATATGTGCATATAATTGTAACAGAAGTGAGTGTTTGCAAAAGGTTTTTTAAAAAAGTCCATTCTCATGCTTAAAGAGTTCATTTTAGCTTTGTCACTAGAATAAACACACTTAAGGTGACTTATTTTTTTAGAAGAAAGGTACTTTATTTTAAATTATTTTGATACTTAAGACACTTAAAATTTCTAGTTGTGCGCTGAACAGCTCAAAGGCTAACGTTCATTTTGTGTTATTTCTCAAACTCAGTTGCCGACCTACTTTCACTGGTAGCAATTTAACAAAATTTTTAAAAATTTTAAATATCGCTCGAGTAGTTAAAACCTTTGTTCTCTTTCTAAACTTTTTTCTTGTACCTCTGGTACTTTTAAAAATCTATCAAATTCAGTTATGGAGGTGCGATTTATTCTTTTGGTAGTATTTGGATGCATTAGGCTTAATGAGTGAAAGGAGCCCATTTTTTGACGTTCCTATATACTTGTACATTCCTTCCTATATACATACATATATGCTTTTCTCTTCCCGTTCTTGCTCCAATTATTTCTCAAAATCTATAGATTTCTTAATTTTCAGTTTTTTTATTTCAAATAATTTTTATTTATTTTTTTTTATAGAACACTGAAGAACGCGAAGTGTGTTTAATTCAATGACCAACCGAAAGTCTACGAGTTTACATCGAAGTTTCTGGAGTCTTAAAATCAGCAGGAATGTTTTCTCGAGCCAACAATTTATGGTTTTGAAATAAAAAGATTTTGTCAACAAAGGCAGGAATGGAAGAAAACAGAATAGTATATTGGAGAAGAAATTGGTGCGTTTATCTTATGACTAGTAGTGTACTAATGTATTTATTATTGAGAGGCCGAACATGCTAGTTTTATAGTTGGACATACCGCGTCTTATAAAAGTATTTAACATTATTAAGAGCAAGGAGTTGCAATAGTTGACTTATACTGCTTTGTGATTGGTGAATTGTCGCGCCCGCATGAAGTCCGTTACCCGTCTGCTGATCGATTTCTCATGTGTGTGATTCGTAAGAGAAAGCAGTGTAGTTTACTCCGTTCGCTAGCTCAAGGCGTGGCTAAAAATGCTTTGTTGTTAATTCAATAGAAATTTCGTTGTATGTTGAATTTGTGCCATTTTGAGAGCTATTATGTTATCACAATATATGCGGGCGTTTGCTCATTGTTTGAAAGCGAATCTGTAAGCTTAAGTAAGTAAATACTTACATTGAGAGTAATATTATTTCGCTCAATTGTGATATATTCAAATCAGCTGAGGTTGATTGGCGTGAAATGCGCTCACCTTTTTTAATATTAAGGCGAAAGCAATAACATTTCATTCTCTGTATTGGAAGTTTTCTGATCAATTGCTCTTAAAATGAAGGGAAGAAGAAAGCGAGAGAGAAAGAGAGAAGAGTTTACTCAGTCGCAGCGCAGTCTCACAACTTTTATTATTCATTGCTGGCGACTACGCTTTTGATGTTTCCCATTCCCTTCACATGAGAAACATGAATCGAACAACTCTTTGTTAATCCCTTTTCATATCTTCTCAAACACTTATACGCTTCATTTAAGAAGTGCACAGCAATACTTTTCATTAGCTAATTTTTTATTTATTCAACAATTTCGAAAATATTTTGTTGTATTATTGATATTTGTTTGCAGATTGCACTGCATACAAAAATTATATAATAAAATTCAATTACTGAAACATATTGTAAATATTCATTTGGAACCGGAAGGAATTACAAAACAAAAAGGACAGCGCTTCGCATTTCCTCGTCAATCAATTACGATGCACTGTATACGTAGGTCTATGCTCTGTCCTGAGTCCGTAGACATCGAGATGTAATATATTAACTAAAACCTGTGTAGCATACAAAATATATGGCGCGTTTTTTTCAAAGCAAAAAATCACATATTTTGATATTTATTAGCAAATAATTTATTATAAAAAATATATTTATTAATATTGTTCACTCATTTCGACGTTAGTAAGGCTACAGGCGCAACAAAACCGGAAATAATTTTACATGCGGGTAATGCACACTTTTGTTCCCAACGGTCATTTTCCTCGTCATAGACTGATACATTGTTTTTGAAAGGAAAAAATATACAAGATCTATTAAGAGCCCAGAGTTTATTGTCCAGCGATACGCAAGATATGCTACAATAGCCAACTCCCAAAGAGCGAATCTGCGAAATTTTGTCAAGAATATTTAGTATGACATCAAGCGATCGGCAAAAATCAACTTAATATACCTGTGACCATGTGTTTCGCTGAGGATCGTAACGTTCAACAGTTCTGTTCAAACTACCTGTTCAAAAGGTACTGTCTAAAACATAAATGCGACCATTATGTGCAGCTGCCTGTAATATAAAAGGTAGCAATAAACATTGTATTTAATTTTAATAGTGTTAAGAGTGCGACTAAATAAATCAGTGACTACTTTCAATTAGACAATTTTGGTTATTTTTTTGGAGCGGAGCTACTTTTGCTGATTTTGAAAACTCTAGAAAGGCTTGCAGGGGTGAAATCAAATGGAATCTTTTATTGTATTTTATTGAACATTGGAAAACTATGAGAGGATACGAATTTCGGTTACGTACATCCGCCTATAGTAAAAGAAATCCATGGAGTCGAATGTTAATATTTAAACACTTAAGTAAAGTTGTCATATACCGTTTTTGGATTCTCCTCAATCTACCAAATCATGCTTTGATGAACGTTCTCCTCTTACTAATAATTATTTTGTAATCTAACTTACACCAGGTAATGTGCGACTTTCTGTCATATCCGCGCAAGGAATCCAAATATTCAAATGCGGGTTGTAGCATTCGACGGACTTTAAACTTCCATTGTCATTACCACCGCCCATTATGTATATTTTACCATTCAAAGATACTGCACCTGCGTCATATCGAGCGACATTCAAGCTTTTCGCGAACTCCCAACCAGCGGAAGTCGTATATCTGAAAATAAACAAAAACAATGAAAAAATAATGCGTATCTCTAAACTGAAGCGTCAAAAGTGGCATTCCGTCGCGTTGTGTATTCTATTAATAAGAACTCGGAATTATTCTAAAGAAATCGTTGACAATGTCAAAGAGTTGGAGTTTTCTAAAGTCAGAGTCAATCAGACAATAACATTTCACTAAGTTCCCGCCTTCTTAAATGTAGAGGCACCATATTTTGTCCAACATCCATACTACCCTAACACATCTTGTCTAAAGTGCTTTCACTAATAAGTTTAAAGTTGACTTTAAATTTTTAAAGCTCATAACCGCCATCGTTAGGTAATTCGTTACAGTTTTAAACATACTTACCTTTCCACTGACGACAGAACCGTTTTAATATCATGACCACCAATCGCGTAGATTTTACCATCTAATTCGACAACGCAGTGTTTGAATCTTGATTGTTTCTTGGCGGGCAAACTTTGCCATGCCTTATTCCTTATGTTCCAGCTGCGGACGATGTTTAATGTGGCACCAGTTTTATAACCGCCAACAAATAACAAATTATCATCCTTTAAGATAGTTCTATATCATTGGTAATCGATTTCTATACTCGCATATTCCTGCCACTTATCCTCAGTTTTTTATATTGCAGCAGCTTGGGATTAGTCTATTCAAAAAATGTTTTACGTACATTAATTCATGTTTATCATTTTTAAACATAAGCCACTGTGTGCGCTTACCTTTGAGCACAATGCCAGCAATGTTTTCTCACCACAACTTGCAGCATTGACCCCACGTGGTCCTTTAAATTGCATATTTATCTTTGGTTGTGCTTCAGGCTCTCTGACAAACGAAAACGCCTCGACCCCACGTGATCCTTTAACTTGCATATTTATGGTTGGCTGTGTTTGAGGCTCTCTGAAAAACGGAAACGCCTCGACCCTACGTGGTCCTGTAAACCGCATATTTATCTTTGTTCGTGCTTCCGGCTTAATGATCCAAGATAACGCCTTAAAGGCCAGCAGCTCGCAGCCGGGTAGTGGTTGTATGTGAGTCAACAGAAAGTCCGCATCGAATTGGGTAAGTCGGAGACAAGCTATTAAAAGTGGCAGTTGTTCTTGACGCGCAGCAACATCAAAATTGAACCAGCGTTTTATGGCATCGAAGGCATCTTTCTCACGAGTTATATTCAAATTGTCAGATTCCAGAATACGTTGCATTTTTTCAAAATCAAAATTCAGAAACTCATCGCTTTGGCTGATCTGGTATTATCGGAAAGAAAATTTAAATTACACATGTGCTGCTATTGTGAGACATTACGTGTATATTTAGACTCACCTCCACGAAATTCTGTGTTTCATATTCAATGATTTTCTGCAATGCGTTTCACGCTCTAGCGTATAAACGCCCTGTATAGTGTATTCATTAATGTGTGCCATGAGGTAGTCCACACAAGAGGTTATGGCATCGTCCAATTGCAAAACGATTGCCGCCTTTAGCATGTCACTGACATTGTTAACGGTAATGAGGGTCTGACCGGTGTAACAAAATGTTATTAGACGCTCAAAAATATCGCTATCGATATCATTTATCTCTATGACAGGATTAGTGCCTTGAGCGCCATTGAAAAGGTTCTCGAAGTAAGGACTCGCTGCTGCGAGTACCAAACGATGCGCGGGTACACTCAGCAATCCAAAAATTAAAAATATTTTCCTAAATCATTTATGTAAGCTGAGGACAAAGTGATACTTACAGAGCCGTTGGGTTCGAAACTTTAAATGTCACATCGATTAGAGACTGTTCGTCGTAGAAGCTAAATATTTTCGCCATTAATTTCTCCATGAAGCAGGTCCGCTCACTGGAATCGCTTTGAAGAGCAGGACTTTCGGTACAACTCGATGCCATGATTAGTTAAATACCTTTTGTGATAAAAAAATACAATATTATATAAAATGTTTTAAATAAGTAAATTGAAGTCGATCTTTGCTTTCAAGTTATTTAGTGTAGGCGCATTTAGACAGATGTTTGAAATAAATGAGCCTTGAGTTGTTGAAATATAGGTTTTACAAATCAGATACAAATTTCTATAAATCGAAATCAGACGGCTGGTTTGGAAAATCTCAAAAACCCAATATATAGAGCTCAGTTCCTACGGCTCACTTTTTAACATTTACCATTTTACCGGAAATTTTGGCCAATCTGTGAGATATAGTATTGAATTTCAGGCAACAGCCTTCCTTATAATAATGCGCCCTTGTATTAAATGTAGATAAAATTCGGTCAGTACTTTCCCAACTCCCACTTTTAGTAAACAAAAATAATTTAAAGATCGACCTCGCCCGCCACTATAACAAAAACACTAATTTCTAAAAAATTATTATAAAAAGAAAAATTTTTCTTTGATGATTCAATGTATTCCCAAAAAACAACAAAATAATACATTAACTAAATATATCTTTATTTTATTAAAATTATAAACATACCATGTTGTCCAGAATCCATAAAAACTATTTTCCAGAATTCACTTCACGCAACACAAAAAACCACTTGCAATTTCGAGAACATAAAAGCGTATCGCGAATAAGGACGTGCGTACTGAACGAAGTCTAGGTTCCGACTACATATGTGGCAATATATTCATTTAATCGGTTCATTGTAATACGGTTACTTAAGTATTAAAAAAATCAATTTTGAGTACCATCGCTGAAGCTTGTAAACCTCACGACCAAAAGCGTTCAACTTTAGCTAATAGGAGACGACTTGTGTTCCACGTGAACAACGCCAGGACACACACATTGCTAATCCCACGCCACAAGCTCCACGAGCTAGGCTACGAGCTCCATAAATATGCACCTTATAGTCCGAGCCTTGCTCTAAATGACTACTGTGTTCCAATGTCTATGGCGAAGATGTTGAAGGTGAGAAATGTGCCTCAATAGAAGATTGTAAAATCCGACTGTCACAGTTCTTTTCTTTAATTAATGGTGACGTTGGTTTCTATGAATGGCAGCAATTCATATTAGATCTAAATCGAATCAGACTAACTGAGCTATATAAAATCCTCAATTTTCTTCAAAAATATTGGCATTCGTTTTACTAGACCTTATATTCAGTTTCTTTTTACGAAAACAGCAGATTTTGAGTAGGCCCTTTTGGCTTTTATAGCAATCCACTTTTAACAAAGCTCCTTTAAAATATTTCACTATAATTCCAAATGTGTTCTTAATTCTTTGATGGAACGAATAATTTTTACGCCTAAAATTAAGTCTCAAGCTCTGAAAATATGTTGGGGAACAGTATGTACTTACTTACTTACATAGACAATGCCCTAAATGGGTATCTGCACAGCTCCTGAGATGGCCAATTATATCTCCTAAAGATATTTACGTTTGACAATTAAGTAATGAGGCTGATTTTATTGCCGCACTTGTGGTAAACCTGTGCACTTCAAATTCCCTCTCTCTTTTACCGGCATCCCTCCTCTCTCCATTGATATGTTCACCTTCGCTCTGGCTTGTCTAGTTCGCCTGCTGCGTCAAGTTGAGTAGACGTGTGTTTGTAGTGCTCGTCACGAAAATGGAAAAAAGAAATCAAGAGCAACGCGTCGCGATAAAATTTTGCGCCAGATTGGGCGAAAGAGCTTCGAAACGTACACTAAAATTGTAAGAGTGTATGGTGATAGTGCTCTTATTCGTGCCCAGTCTCACAATGGTTGTCTCCGCCCGCCCCCGCCTGAAAGAAGCTCGCATGAGCAAGTCGAAGGTGAAAACGATGATTATTGCCTTTTTTGATAGCCATGGAATCGTCCACAAAGAATTCGTTCCACCGGGGAAAAAGGGAATCAAATCTACTATTGCCAAGTACTCGAAAGATAGCGAAAACGGGTCAACAGGGTGCGCCCAGACATCGCTCGCAACTGCATCCTCAGCGTGTCCCAATATTTGGCCTCTAAAGGGATCGCCGTGTTGCAACAGCCGCCTTATTCGCCCGACATGCCACCCTGTGACTTTTTGTTTCCTGAAACAAAATCGGTTGTCAAAAGAACCCATTTTTAGTCGATCACGGACATCCAGGCGGCCGTAACGAGGGTACTCGCGGACATCCCAGTCGAAGCGTTCCAGAAATGTTACGAAGCATGGAAAACGCTCTAGAATCGCTATATAGCTGCCCAAGGGGACTACTTTGAAGGGGATGGCAGAGTTGTAGAACAATTTTCAAATATACGGTTTTTATGGAATCAGCTCTAAAACCAAATACAACACATGCTGCTACAATATTGATGCCGGAGTAAAACTACATCAAAGGTCACCATGGTGTATACGCAACAACTTGAACAGCGTGTATTTTTAAGGGTAAAATCGTTTCACTTTGTATGTAAATGAATATACAACATATAGATTTCTATACCGTTTTAAAACAATATTAACCATAAACTCAGGCTTTTAAAAAAAAATTAGTTCCGCTGGCTTACAATCTTAAATGAGTGCAACGACTCCATCACATCATGAATTAGACCAATTTGCATTTGGACACAATTGGTGTAAGCAAAAATCGATTAATAATCTCTGCAAATACATACATACGAAAAGTATGTGATAAATATAAAATTTTTCACACATTTATTATACTCGTTTAAACGAATTTAAAAATTAGAAGAAATGACCTTCGAGTCTACCTCGCTGCCCTTTTGCCAAAAATCTACAAACCACTGACAGTATGTTTTTTTTTTGTGGTTCTGTAAACATTGAGGATGCCAGGAATATAAAATTAAACCTACAAGAGCTTACCGCTGCTTGCAAAAAGAGAAAATCATACATATTTATGGTATTTCTTATAGGAGAATTTATTTAAAAAAACATAAAAAAGCACTTTTGTCTCAAAAAAAATATGAATAATAAAAGCTAAATGTCTAAAATCATCTGTGTTGATAAAGTTTAAAGAGAACTGCAGTTTTTAAGAGTTCTTTCTACATGCCAAAATGGCCAGACCATATCTCATCTCTACTATTCAATATTTGCCTACAGTAGAACCGCCTTTTCAAATAAATAGCTAAATAAATAGACTTTTTAATTAAGGATATAAAATGTAAAAAATTATTTATTTTTACAGAAATGATCTTCAAATACCAATTTTCGAGCTTTTCTTCTTAATTACGGTTTCTTGCAAATCATTTGGCACCAGAATTTTTCTCTGCTCAACACTATTTGATACAACTCAGTTGGCGCTTTTCTTCAAAATGGCATTACTACTTCCAGTCTGATATAATTTACTGCAGGACCAATTCCTGTGGTAAAATGTGCAAAGTAATTTCCATTGTCACCAGCATCAAATTCTGCCAAATCACCAACACAATTCGACTTATGAATTTCAGCCTCACTAGCTGAATAATAATTAAATAATTTGATAACGGAACTCAAGTTTCTTTAAACATTTAATATCAAAGAAGACCTTAGAGCTATAACTAGAAATATTTATCCAAACACGGCGGATGTGATGGAATCCCTCGACAGTGTTTAACAAAAGAGCGCAAACAGGCACACAGCATCGAAATTTTTACATTTAGAGATTTTGAGTTATTATCTGTTCCAGTAGCAATAGTTATATTGAAAAGACTGTTTGTGGAAGGAAATTTCACATCTGTAATAGAGTTTTGATTCAACGGTAAAATCTAAGGCCACACAATTATGGCATAAATATTGTCCATATCAATCCGTCATCTGTAGCCTTAACCAAATGGTTTTCAGCCGTGCGACTTAGAGCAATATCCAAAATAAGCAGCACTTTCTTTGGAAAGTCGTGTTCAAATGGCAATAAATACCTAAAAATTTCGTTTCACATACTTGTATGTTAAAGTGATCTGAAACCCATCTTTTTTACCAAGATTCAAAAATGCTTTTTAAGGGTCTCGGGTTCCGAGATTTGCCTATGACGAAAAGTGTTAATCAAAATCACTTTTGCCGCGGTGACAAACTTTCAAAAATTATACATCGCGAGAGCTTCTGATTTTGCTTCTTGAAAGGAAATGTGACAACCTCGCAAAAAGCAATGGCAAAAGTGGCTACACGGCACTTGTGACGATTTTAAATATTTTCAGCAACAATATTCTTTCACATTGTCACAACTCCATTGTCGACATGCTTGCATGTTTATAAACATGCATTCGCGTGTCTATTTTCTTTAAAGTCGTTTATTGAATAGTTACACGAGTCCTCAATCATGCTTTATGCAACTCTAAAACCACAAGCAAAACATATTACAATATTGAAGCGAGATTGAAATTGGATCAAGGACCACCATGTAGTATGCGCAACAACTTGAACGGAGTGTATTATGGTGTGGGTATAAGCATATCACTATGCAAATGAATATGTAATATATAGATATGTATGCCTTTCAAAAATTTATTAAACATAAACTCAGGCATTATTAAAAAATTGAACTCCGCTGTTGTTGCAAGAAGATGTTTGTAAATAATATATGCAGCCGTTTGCTCGTTGCTTGAAAGCGTATCTGTAAGCTTAAGTTAAAACTTGCATTGAGAGTAATATTATTATTTTGCTCAATTGTGATATTTTCAAGTCCGCTGATATTGATTGTGGTGAAATGCGCTCACCTTTTTCAAAACCACTGCGAAAGCAATAACCTTTCATTCTCTGTATTGGAAGCAAAATAGTAAGAGAGAAGAGTTTACTCAGCCTGAGAATACGAGAACATCCGTATTAGGTAAAACCTGTGAAGCATACAAAATATATGACGCTTTTTCCAAAACGAGAAAATCAGATATTTTGGTATTTTTTATAAGAGAATTTATAACAAAAAATATATTTATTAATATTGGTTACTCATTCGACTTCAGTAAGGCTTCAGGTACAACAAATAAGGAATGAATATTTCGTTCGGGCAATGCGAACTTCTGTTCCCAACGGTCATTTTCCTCGTCATAGACTGATACACATGTCATGCCAGAAAGGAAGTCACCAGTAATAGCCCATAGTTTATTGTCTAGCGACACGCACGATATGAACCACCTCTCCAAAGAACAAATCTGCGAAATTTTGTCAATAATATTTAGTTTGACCTCGAGCGATCGGCAAAAATTAACTTAATATACCTTAGACCATGTGTCCTGCTGAGGATCGTAACGTTCAACAGTTCTGTTATCACCGTAACTGCCTAAAACATAAACGTGACCTTTATGTGCAGCTGCCTGTAATATAAAAAGTAGCAATAAACGTTGTATTTAGCTTTAATAGAGCTAAGAGGCGACAGAATAAATTAGTGACTGTTTTCAGTTAGACAATTTAGGTAATTTTTATTGAAGCAGAGCTAGTTTTCAGGTTCTGAAAACTCTAAGGAAGGTTTGCAACGGTAAAATCAAATGGAGTCTTATTGTAGCGAAAATATGTATTTCACAAATTAATTGGAAAACTCTGACAGGATTCGAATTCCGGTTAAGTAGATCTGTCTATAGTAATAGAAATCTAAGGAGTCGAAACACTTAAGTAAAGTCGTCATATACCGTTCTTAGATTCTCCTCAATCTACAAAATCATGACTTGATAAACGTTCTACTATTATTAGTAATTATTTTGTAATCTAACTTACAACAGAAAAAGTGTGACGTTCTATCATGTCCGCGCAAGAAGTCCAGGCATTCGAAACTGGGTTGTAGCATTCGACGGATTTTATATAGTCATTGTCGCCATTTATTCCGCTCATTATGTAGATTTTGCCATTCAAAGTCACTGCACATGGGTCATATCGTCCAACAATCAAGCCGTTTACGAACTGCCAACCATCAGAAGTCGTATATCTGAAAATAAAAAGGAAAGCTATGAAAAAGAATAGATATCTATAAATTGCAGCCTCAAAAGTGACATTTTGTGACCCTGCATAGTCTATTAATTAAAACTTAGAATTATTCTAAAGAAATCGTTGACAATGAACATGTCAGAGAGTTCGACTTTTCTAAAGTCACAGTCAACCAAACCATAACATTCCATTGAATTCCTTTCTTCTTAAATGTAGGGCACCGTATTTTGTCCAACATCCATACTAAAATAACACATCTATTCTAAAGTGCTTTCACTAATAATCTTTAAGTTAACCTTTAATTGCTGAAGCTCACAAAATCATCGTTAGGTAATTCGTTACAGATTTATACGTATTTACCTTTCCACTGACGATAGAGTCTTTCCAATATCAAGACCACCAATCGCGTAGATTTTTCCATCCAATTCGACAACGCAGTGTCTGAATCTTTTTTGGTTCATGGCGGCCAAATTTCGCCATGTCTTATTTCGAATATTCCAGCTGCGGACGATGTTTAATATGGCACGTTTTTTAATGCCGCCAACAAATAATAAATTATCATCCTTTAAGATAGTTCTATAACATTTGTAGTCGCACCTTATACTCGCATATTCCTGCCACTTATCCTCAGCTTTGCTATATTGTAGCAGCTTGGGATAAATCTATTTCAAAAATATTGTACGTACATTAATTTATGATTATCATTTTTGAATGTGAGCCACAGTGTGCGCTTACCTCATTCCCGCAAACCGCCAGCAATGTTTTCTCACCACAATTTGCAGCACTAATCCCACGTGGTCTTGTAAATCGCATATTTATCTTTGTCCGTGCTGCAGGCTCTCTGATCCACGATATCGCCTTGAAGGCCAGCAGTTCACAACCAGGTAGAGGTTGTATGTGTGTCAACAGAAAGTCCGCATCGAATTGGGTAAGCCGGAGACAAGCTATTAAAAGTGGCAGTTGTTCTTGGCGCGCAGGAACGTTGTAATTGAACCAACGGTTTATGGCATCGAAAGCATCTTCCTCACGAGTTATATTCAAATTTACAGATTCCAGAATACGTTGCATTTTTTCAAAATCAAAATTCAGAAACTCATCGCTTTTGCTTATCTAGTGTTATCGGAAAGAAAATTTTCATTATACAAGTACCGCTATTTTGAGACATTACCTGTATATTTATACTCACCTCCACGAAATTCTGTGTTTCATATTCGATGATTTTCTGCATAAGATGTTCACATCGCGATTCACGCTCCAGCGCATAAGCAGCCTGCAAAGTGAATTTATTAATGTGTGCTATGAGGTAGTCCACGCAAGAGGTTATGACATCGTCCAATTTCAAAACTATTGCTGCCTTCAGCATAGCACTGACATTGGAAACGGTAAAGAGCGTCTGACCAGTGTAACAAAAGGTTATTAGTCGCTCAAAAATATCGCTATCGATATCAGTTATCTCGATAATAGGATAGTTGCCTTGATCGCCATTGAAAAGGTTCTCGAAGTATGGACTCGCTGCTGCGAGTATCAAGCGATGCGCAGGAATACTGTGCAATCCAAAAATTAAAAACATTAATCTAAATCATTTATGTAAGCTGAGGACAAAGTGATACTTACAGAGCCGTTGGGTTCGAAACTTTAAATGTCACATCGATTAGAGACTGTTCGTCGTAGAAGCTAAATATTTTCCACATTAATTTGTCCATGAAGCGATTCTGCTCACTAGAATTACTTTGAAGACTAGGTCTTTGCGTATAACTCGTTGCCATCATTAGTTAACGACTTTTTGTGATAAAAAAATACAATATTAAATAAAATGTTTTAAACAAGTAAATTGAAGTCGATTTTTACTTTCAAGTTATTTAGGGTGGCCGCATGTAGACAGATGTTTGAAATAAGTGAGCCTTGAGTTGATGAAATATATTTTTTACAAATCAGAAACAAATTTTTATAAATCGAAATCAGACCACTAGTTTGGAAAATCTCAAAAACCCAATATATTGAGCTCAGTTCCTACGGCTCACTTTTTAACATTTACCATTTTACCGGAAATTTCGGCCAATCTGTGAGATATAGTATTGAATTTCAGGCAACAGCCTTCCTTATAATAATGCGCCCTTGTATTAAAAATTGATAAAATTCGGTCCCATTTTCAAACTACCATTTCAGTTTGTATATATATATTTCCGTGAATATGTGAGTTACAGTGACTTTCTCTTTCTGATAACGTTATATAAGTATTCCTATCAATCTTATCTTATCACTGATTAGAATATTAAGTATGCTAAAGCTTACGACCGAAAATATGTGACGTGTTCTCGAACATACTTAAGTAATGCCAAACATTATTGCAATTCGTTGAAAACTTTTTCCTGATAATGTGATTTCCGACTCTCTAGCTGACACAATACGAGTATACGATATATTAAATGTGAACTCTTTTGTTGAGCTTATATCACATATCTATGTATATTTCATTTGAGGTAAGTTTTAATAGAAATATCCCAGACACGAAGCAAATTATAGTACTGAAACTAAGTGAGTCTTTGACCTATAATATAGCAATAATATGATGCCAAACGTGATTGGAATCTTTTCACGGTTTCATCGAATTATGAATGTTAAATTGAATGTGACTAAAATTTATTATCTCAATTTTCCTAAAAGTTAGTCCCTTAACCGTAAAATGGAAAGAGGTAACGGCAAAATCGCAAACTGTAACTGTAAAGTCGATTCTTGATAGACTTCTGGAAAAAAAATCGATTCTCAACAAGTAAGGAAGGGCTAAGTTCGGGTGTCACCGAACATTTTATACTCTCGCATGATAAAGTGATAATCGAGATTTTATTATACGTCATTTCATTGGTTCCTAATGTACTATATATTATACAGAGAAGGCATCAGATGGAATTCAAAATAGCGTTATATTGGAAGAAGGCGTGGTTGTGAACCGATTTCACCCATATTTCGTACATGTCATCAGGGTGTTAAGAAAATATTATATACCGAATTTCATTGAAATCGGTGAAGGAGTTCCTGAGATATGGTTTTTGGTCCATAAGTGGGCGAGGCCACGCCCATTTTCAATTTTTAAAAAAAGCCTGGGTGCAGCTTCCTTCTGCCATTTCTTCCGTAAAACTTAGTGTTTCTGACGTTTTTTGTTAGTCGGTTAACGCACTTTTAGTGATTTTGAAAATAACCTTTGTATGAGAGGTGGGCGTGGTTATTATCCGATTTCTTCCATTTTTGAACTGTATATGGAAATGCCTGAAAAAAACGACGGACAGACGGACGGACGGACAGACAGACATCCGGATTTCGACTCTACTCGTCACCCTGATCACTTTGGTATATATAACCCTATATCTGACTCTTTTAGTTTTAGGACTTACAAAAAACCGTCATGTCAACAAAACAATAATACTCTCCTTAGCAACTTTGTTGCGAGAGTATAACAAAATCAAATTAACACTCCTAACAAAGCTCACTCCTGAAACAGAAAGGACCTTATGGTGTCCTATCATGACTGATGCAGCTAAATACTCAGTGGAGGCTAACAAAGTGTTATTCTCGTCTTTAGGCACTAGAGTATGCAACAATACCATTCGAAATTAAATTGATTAAAAAACCGTTCATGTCAGTGAAAAACAAAAAAGTAGGATGAAATTTGCGAAAGAACACAAAAACTGGACAAGCGAACAGTTGAAACTAGTAATTTGGTCTGACGAAACGAAAATTAATCGTATTAATTCAGATGGACGCATTTGGACTTGGTGTGACAAGCGATGCGGTCTCACCGATAGGAATATGCTGCGCACACTTAAATTCGGAGGAGGTTCACTTATGGTGTGGGTGGTATGGCATTCTAGAAGATTCACTTATGCCTAGTTTCGAGATTTTTGGATGTGAACCCGGTGATTTGTTATACATTCAAGACAATGGCCCTAAACATATTGGCTATTTCAAAATTTTGGTTGAATAATATTACTTTATATGTATTATAACCACCAGAAATTATTGAATGAAGTGCTGTTAAAAAATTAGTTTTTAATTAAATATACTTTACTTCTCGTAAAAAAAATTTCATTTCAATGTTTGTTTTTCTAATGAGCAGCTGCAATGCAGTATTTTTTACTTTTTGAACTCACTGTATGTATGTAAAAAGTG